>NC_087200.1:102426788-102449288 GCF_015104395.2 Macrobrachium nipponense | reverse complement strand
TGAAACAACTGGTCGAGACTTCACTATGTTAACAGTAAATTATACGAATATATAGACGTGGACACATTAAAAATTAAGCCTTTCTTCATTAAACAAATTTAACAAGACTTTATTATGTATAATATATATTAAGGAACAACATTAAACCCCACACTCTTCAGGTAGAGTACAATCTGACCATTGCCCTTTACTTCTTGATTACGCGCAACAACACACTATTCTTTTCTTTCGTCCCGTCTTCTTGCTTACGTTCAGCCTAATGTTTTGTTGGCCATGTTAACCTGCAATTATACTTCATACACCACATATATATTACATATATTACGCATAAATGACTGTGATAAATAAGATTATGTAACTGGGGCACTAACTTTATTATGGAAAAATTAATATCTGAAGCATAGAAGCCTCAGTGTCGTTCTGTCTTTCCGTAGTTCGTCTAGCAGTGAAAGCATTGATTGATACTCTCCTCTTGGTTACCATTTTGTTAAATTTATTGTGCTAGTTTTCTACTGCATCATTAGTAAAAAGTCTCGCCCATTCCTGACGACCAGTTGACTGTCGCTTAGCTGTCCTGTCGACCAGCTGACTGTCGCCCAGTTGTCCTGTCGACCAGTTGACTGTCGCCCAGTTGTCCTTTCGACCAGTTGACTGTCGCCCAGTTGTCCTGTCGACCAGTTGACTGTCGCCCAGTTGTCCTGTCGACCAGTTGACTGTCGCCCAGTTGCCCCTGAACCTCGTCATAGATACTTCAATTTTTTTCAACATTGCACAAATCTTCTGTGATAACTAATATGGTAAGAGTCGTAACAATAATAACACTTGATTGCAGCTTGGCAAATTGCCAATGGGTTTGTTAATTTGTAGTCAGCAAATTACAAATCAATTATGAATAAAATGGTTTTTAAGAGAGCAACTGGCAGGATCAAATGCCCCAGTGATAGCTCAAAAGTAGGTTACCCATGCAAGAAAATAAAATATGAGTATGACCTCTTACAAATGGGGTGTGTGAAATGTGTTGTCCATTAAGCTAGCCGTTTCCCACTATTCAATGGGATCTGACAAACACTTCGATGTCCCTCACTTTTTCAAAATCCGCTGGAAAAGAGGGGTGTCAGGGCAAGGAAATGGGATAAAGAAAAAACTTGTTATACGTTTTCATCGGCCCAAAAATATTTCTTCAAAGGTTTTATTCGTCGACGCACACAAAAGAAGTTTCGGGGAGAAAATATAATAATCTTCTGCCGGATATTTCAATCAAATCTTTCTACAGTATTACAGCCTGCCACTCACCACAAACATCAGTCTTTGAATGAATGGACAAATACGTCCATCAACAGCAGGTTCGCCAGAGATTTAACAGGATGAACTATATTAAGACACGACGAAGAAAGAGAATAGTATGAAACAGACTTATCCTAAAGGATAAAAAAGACTTATGTTACTGAAATATTGGAGTAAAGTTTAGCTGTGTCATCTTTAACAACATGAAAAATTATTAGATGGTCTTCAAACAATAAACAAATGAAAAAAATTGCTATAACAAAGACACTCGAATATTCTATATCATCACAATATAATTTTAATCAGTCTCTAATTCTAATCAGTCTCCAGTCAACCTAACAAATTTAACTACTATTATCTAAGAGAGAGAGAGAGAGAGAGAGAGAGAGAGAGAGAGAGAGAATGATTTATTAGTAAATCTTTTTCCTTGTTTTGTCTTTCATAAGGAATCTTCTTAGAAGCTGAAAACTACAATACAATTAAATATGTGTTAGACTGTGATTCATCATTATATTAATTATAGGTGATGCAAAGTATTATCAAGTGTTTGTTTCCCTACTATAATCTATATAAATAAAAATGGATGCATGTATGTTTGTATGTATGTGGGTTAGTATGTGCCACATACACTTTAAAACACATTGAAAATTTTCAATCAAACTTGGTGTACAAATGACTTACCACCTGGGAAGGAATACTGTGGAGGTAAAACATCAATGGCATCAACGCGGGAGAGGTTGTGGCAAGGGGGTGAGAAATGGGTTAGATGTAAAAATAACTGAAAACGACAGACATCAGTGTCTAATCCATAATTTTTGAAGTCATGAGACGAATAGTGACACCCCCGATTCCCTTCAAGTCCAAGTTCAGCCCAGATAGGGAGGTGGTTGGAAAGGGGGTGACGTGAAAATATCAGAAAACAACAGATATAAGAGTATAATCCAAAGTTTTCAAGGCCACTAAGATGAATAGTGGCACTACTGGTACGCTTCAAGTCCAAGTTCAGCCCCAATAGGGATAGGTGTGAGAAAGAGGTGGGAAGGGGGTGACATATAAAAATAACCGTAAACGAGATATATCAGTGCCTAATCCATAGTTTTTGATGTCACTGAGATTGACAGTGACAATCCCAAAGGAAAATTATGGATATTAGTTTTTGAGGTCTCTGAGATGAATAGTGGCACTTCGACGTCCTTTAAGTCAAAGATCAGCTCTAATAGGAATGAGGCTGATAAGGGGATGGGTGGGGGCGGGGGGTGACATGTAAAAATAACCAAAAATGACAAATATTAGTGCCTAAACCATAGTTTTTGAGTCGCTAAGATGAATAGTGACACTACCAGTACACTTCAAATCCAAGTTCGGCCTCGATAAGGATGAGTGTGAGAAGGAGGCAGGAAGGGGGAGACATATTAAAATAACCAAAAACAACATATATTAGTGTCTGATTCATAGTTTAAGGGCCCATTAAGCTCAACTTCAGCCCTGATGAGAAGGGGGAATGAAAAGGGGCAACATGTATAATTAAAGGAAAATTACAGATATTTGTGTCTAATCCATAGTTTTTGAGGTCGCTGAGACTAATAGTACACTCCTGATGCCCTCGAAGTCCAAATTCAACCCCAATGGAAGGTGGGGTGAGAAGGGGATAGAAGGGGGCAACATGAAAACATAACCGAAAAAGACATATATTAGGTCTAATCCATAGTTTTCAAGGACGCTGAGATGAGTAGTGACATTCCTGATGCCTTTTAAGTCCAAGACCAGCCCCGATAGGAAAGGGGGGGAGAAGGGGTGGGAAGGGGGTGATGTAAAAATAACCAAAAATGACAGATATTAGTCTCAAGATAATAAAATATACAGACAGAATGGTATATAAAAACAATTTCAGAATACAGCACAAGCAATTTAATGGGAACAATCTTTGTGGTTACAATTCTGCTTTACAATTTGTTGAAAGTCTGGCACAAGGTTGCTGGTTAAAACTCTCAACACTGCATTTAAGTTTGTCTGACAACATGGACCTGTTCTTGGACCTATTTGTCTTCATGCAGGAAAAACTCTGCGAACAGATGGAAGTGAAACCAAAAATAGAGAATAATCTGTCACCAAAATATCTTAAATATGGAAAACATTGAACTGAAAGTGACTAGTAAAACTCTACTAATGGTAGAGAGTGAAACATTTCCTTCAATGAATGAACCGATTGAATGTCTAACAATTCAAGCTCTAATTCATCAGGTGCTGCATTGATATCAGAAGAGAAATTTAATAAGCTGAAATTAAGCTCAATCTGTCTGAAATCCTCAAACCTTCGTTCAAAGATTTATTGATCTTTTTCTAATTTGCTGAAGGTCTAATCCAGGTTTTTGAGGTTGCTAAGATAAATAGTGGCACTCCCGATGCCCTATAAATCTAAGATCAGCCCTGATGGGAAGGGGGCAGGGTAAGAAGGGGTGGGAAGGGGGTGACATAATAATAACCAAAAAATAACAAATATCAGTGTCTAATCCATACTTTCCAAGGTGGTTTAGATGAATAGTTACACTCCCGATGCCCTTTAAGTCCAAATTAAAGATATTAGTACCTAATTTATAGTTTTCAAAGTTGCTATGATGATAAATGACACTCCTTATGTACTTTGTACATAAGTCCAAGTTCAGCCCTGATAGGAAAGGTAGGTGAGAAGGGGGGAAAGGGGTTGACATATAAAGAAATAAAAAATGACAGGCATTAGTGTCTAATCCATAGTTTTCAAGGTTGCTGAAATGAATAGTGATACTCCTCATACCTGTAAGCACAAGTTCATCCCTGATACGAAAGGGGGATAAGAAGGGTTGGGAAGGGGTGGCCTGTAAAAATAACTGGAAATGACAGAAAATAACAGATATTAATGTCTAATCCATAGTTTTCAAGGTCGATGCCCTTTAAGACTAAACTCAGCCCCAATGGGAAGGGAGTGAGAAAGGGATGGGAAGGAGGTGATATGTAAAAAATAATTGAAAAGATAGATACCTATTGGTGTTTTCAAGGTTGCTGTGATGAATAGTTACATTCCCAATGCCCTTTAAGTCCAAGTTCGGCCTCAATATGGAGGGAAGTGAGAACGGATGGGAAGGGGGTCACAAGTAAAAACTAACCAAAAAAAGTAGATATAAGTTTTCAAGGTCGCTGAGATGCATAGTGACACTCCCGATGCCCATTAAGTCCAAGTTCAGCCGTAATATGAAGGGAGGTGAGAAGGGGGTAAATGTAAGAATAACTGAAAATGACAGATGCCAGCATCTAACCCATAGTTTTTGAGCCTGCAGAGATGAAAAGCGATGCTCCCAATGGCATTGAAGTCCAAGTTCAGCCCTGATAGAAAGGGAGGTGTGAGGAGGATTGCGAAGGGGATGGCATGTAAAAATAACCAAATATGACAGATATTAGTGTCTAATTTATAGTTTTTAAGTCTAATTTCAGCCCCGATAGGCTAGGGGGTGTGTGGGAAGGTGGTGACATTTAAAAATAACCATAAATAATAGACATTAGTGATTAATCCATAGCTTTTGAGGTCACAGGTGAATTGTGACACTCCCAAAGCCCCAATCAGAAGAGGGGGTGAGAAGGGGTGAAACATAAGTCCAAAAGGACGGATATTAGGTCTCACCTATGGTTTTTGAGGTCACTGGGATGGATAGACACACTCCCAATGCCCTTCAAGTCCAAGTTCAGCCCCAATAGGAATGGGGGGTGGGGGGTGAGAAGCAGTGAAATATAAAATGTCAAAATTGCTGGGCAATGTAACAGAAGCAAGTGTCTTAACAGGAAAGGGAGAAAGTGTGAGAGAGACACAAAGAGTAAGAGGGAGAGGAAGTGAAAGAGAGATTAGAGGGGGTTTGGGAGGAGGAGGAGGAGCAGGTGTCAGAGAGAGAGAGAGAGAGAGAGAGAGAGAGAGAGAGAGAGAGAGAGAGAGAGAGAGATTTATCGGTTGTCATTCAGTTTTCCTGGGCAATATTTTCATGAGGTTTCCTTTACACAAAGCCGTTATGAAAGGAAGTATAAACACATTAAAAAAAAGATAATCAGACTTCATACTATATAATGTTTCAGAGAAATTGTCCCTTTCCCCTTCGTGGACGAAGAACATCTCTTGAAATAATTAGTTTCATTCTTCATTAGGAATAAAGTTCTTCGCCTCTGACAGGCATCTGAAGTCTCTTGAAAATTCATTTACAATCTTTGACCAAGTTAAAAATTTATTAAATCTTCCAGACATGAGTTAACATAGCCACATTTTAGTGAATACACCTCCTTTACAGATTTCGTTTCTCGGAGTGTTTCATCTGAAATTATTATATAATTCTAAGGAATCTTGTTACGACCTTATTTACGGCCGTAATTTCAAGGGTTCTTGTCTCTACTCAGAATTTGCGGTCAGTAAAAATGTAACACAGCAACTTAGGAACAAAAGAACAAGCACCTCAACAAAAGTTACAATATTTATTTACAAACACACAAAAAAAGGTAATGGTTGGTAACGATAATAACCAAAATAAATGAATGTACAAATCAAGGAAAAACCAACCTTAAGATCTTTAAAAGATCACCTACAACTAAATTAAACCCTAAGATAAGAAATAGGAAATTTTAAATGTGACACTTCAGGCAGGTACCTTTCAAATTACTGGCCAGAAAAATCTAACCTAATAAACTAAGTTAGGTAGAAGGAAGCAAAAGAAAATAAATGGGAAACTTAATATTATTCCTACCTAACACAGACAAACTAACTTAAATGCTAAACTGAACTTAAGTTAATAAACAATGAATTAATTACAAAAAATAATCTTACAAATTGATGCAAAGTAATAATCACAAGAGGCTTAGTGAATCATCTCCCCAGGTCATACAAGATCCAGAAGACCGTACTGCAAACAGGGGCGTGCAAATCTACAGGTACCCAGCGATCCACGATTGTCTTGATAGTTATAAAAATATCTCATACCTGTAGAAAGCCGCCCTACTTGTCTCCACGAGTTCCAAGAACTCACTGACGCCGATGAGCAGGTCACACCTGCGGTCACACTGCAATGCCTACAGGCAATCCAAAATACTACGGGAATACTAAGGGTGGTTGCCTCCGAGAATCCGGGACGTCAACGGATCTCGCACGCCACAAACTGCACCGTTCACTTTAGATATGGGCCAACTCGCTCGGAATCCTCCCGACGAACGAGGGAAGGGGCGTGGCTGATGAATGCCGCGGGTGACAAACACCAGCGACCACACACAAGGCAGCGAAGGAATAAAGAGGTCGTGATCCAAAACTCTAGAAGTGACCAAAAAATAAGTGGCAAAGTGCCAGGCTGGAGGGAGGAACTCGAACTAACTTTGTCACGTATCACCATTCACCACCCTTACGATCAAGCCTTCCACTCGAGTCAACACAGCTCATAGGAGAGAAAAACAACGATCGTTAATAAGGCACTTCAGTGGTTCACCAATACCGGGGGAGAAGGTGGTAAACAAAGCAAAACTGCGAAGTCATATGACTCCCTTACAGAGTTCATCAAACTAAGAAAAAGCTTAAATATACGAAAAACGACGCTAGCTTATTAATAAACTTAAAACTAAAACAAGATCAAAAGGTTGGACAAGTATTAACTACTTATAATTAAATTATAATGAATTTTCTTTAATCTGATAAATCTAGATTTAATGAAACCTGTTTTAAGATTTATTTTTTTATACTTTTAAATTTCTGTGTTCATACGGTCAACTTTAAATTAATTTTTCTCCAAATCTATTGCTATGTGTATTTTTGAAAATATCCTCTGTGAGATTCAAACCTGTCTTCCCTGCGCTTCTCATAGTTCTCATCTAATTAATTCTGATACCTATAAGGATCCCAGCTCACCCTGTGATCTACGTGCTTTTCTCTTACGAGTTGTGCAAAGAATATGCCCAAGTCATGTCTTTCTTCCTTCCATCACTGTTTCAGCTACACTTACCATACAATTCGCAGTTTTCGCAGTTTCCGTAGTATTCTGATGGTATTATTTCTTACTGTATCCTGCCATCTAACTAATAACATTTCTCTTACGCCATTTTCAAGAGATTTATCATTCACGGAGGATAAGATTCAAGATTAAACTTCCAATGAGTTTTGTTTTAACTTTTTACCGAGAAGAAATCATACAACTTTTCATCGTTTGGAATCAACTGAGATTAATTTTATCAAAAATGGCAGAAATTAAGACTCTGCTATGGATGTTTTCGACAACTGTCACTGACTTCATTTAAAGCATTCGTAAGCTGAAACAAAGATAAAGCAAATAATATATTTCGAAAAGATAAGAAAATTAAGTTCCCCTACCACAGTTTATAGGTTTCAGGATTGCGACGAAATATAATAAATTCGTCAACCTTAAAACAATTTTGCACGAATGAGGAAGATGAAAAGTTGAGCCGAAATGTTTCAGTCCCGCTTTCTCCATTTCCTTCGAACTTATGACCCTAACGTAAAGGGTCTAAACCTTCAGATTTCCTCAGCGTTTATTTTTAATTTATTCCATTTTTTTTTTTTTTTTTTTTTTTTTGTGGGGGGAGGTTTGCTGCTGAAACAACTACAGTGTGACTAACATTGTTAATAAAATCATAGACAACATACCCATTGACATGCCAAATAACGGTTGTTTCACATGGAATATTCAAGATATGAATTTTGAGCAAAATGAAAAATAAAAATATTGACCAGGAATTTAATATATTTTAGAGCAGTGAAAAATCATTAGAGATATCAAATACTGAGGACATCACTATCGATAGATACAACCTGCACTCCTATAATTTAAGACACAACTGATTTCTATAAATGGCGCGTAAAGGAGAACAAAAAATTATGCATTAGCATATCCGTGTCTTAAGTATCAATTTTCCATTTACCGACCAATGAACTTATAACTCTATTTTACCGTATCTATTCGGAATGTTGCAAACGATTCCTTCGAAAAATAACATTGATTATGTAGGATGCCTGCATTATGCGCTAAGTAAATGCAGGCGGAAGACTATGGGATACGAATTGAAATATATAAACAAAAGTTTCTACACTTATAAACGATTGTAAGTAACAGCTTGATGTAGCGAAACGCGTAATATTGATTTATTGCTTCACTTGTTTGTGTCCTGAAAATAAATAATTCAAGGGTTCGCATATTGGCATATATTACTAAGCGTTTCAGTTGCGTGTCCAACTGTTTTTCGTTAATAATATATTACAAAAGCTTCTCACCAGGTTGTTATTTTGGCAGAAGACGTTTGAAACCCCGACCCACCTGGCAAAAATATGCATTGATACTTAATGTGGGTAATTAAGGCCATTATAAGAGTAATTAAAGGGTAGAATTGCCTAAATTTCACAGTGACACTGATAGAAGCAAGTTGTGACGTGTAAATTATGACGTAGAAGTACGTAATTAACAGTGACGGACGAGGTGTAAACAGTGTTTGACAAGAGGAAATCTGTACTACGTGACAACTGTTTCAGGAGGCGATGGCATACTTAACTCAAGGGTCCTCGAGGATGAAAGACTGATTTTGTGCTTGGCATTTTTGCAGTATTCAACAGAGATTTTGGATGCAGAATATGATATATATAAATAAGTGGTGAGTTGTTACCAAGCTTATTTAAGTATGATTGCTTAAGTTTACAGTATACACGCACAAGCACACATTATATATATATATATATATATATATATATATATTATATATATTATATATATTTATATATATACGTATATATATATATTTGATATATATATATTATATATATATATACTATATATATATATATATATAATCCGTAATATTATATATAATATAATATTATATACTATATATACTATATATTGATATATATATATATATATATATTATATATATATATATAAAGTATATATTAATATATAATTATATTATATATATATATATATATACATATATAAACATATATTTTATTAATCTATATTAATTTATATATATATAATAAATATATATAATATATATATAATCATATTATATAATATGCATAGTATTAGGTATATATATAGTTAATATATAGTCTATAATATGATATTATATATACGTATATATATAATATAATATATATTAATTATATATATGTAAATATCATTACAATACATAAACATACATATACACATAGTAATAAACTATATATATGTGTATATTATATATATAGACATCTACATATATAAATAAATATAAATATAATTATATATATTATTGTATATATATATATTATCTATAATATATATATATATATAATATATATATATATATAATACATACATACATACATACATACAACATACCTACATACATATACACATATATAATATATGTGGTTATATTATATATATAGACATATACATACGATATATATATATATATATATATATATATATATATATATATATATATATATATATATATATATACACACACACACTATATATATATATATATATATATATATATATATTATATATATATATATCGAGCTGCAATGTCCTTTAATATCTAATTTGCTCTACCTCAGAATTAATATATTTTCATATATGCTTAACCGAAGGGGAATTTTTTCTCGATAATAGACTTGCCTGGACGGGGCACGAACTCATGGAGCCTTTCAAATCCAGGAACGTCAGTGAAGCTTTTACCTACTACACCACTGCAAGAGGCTAAAAGTTCATGTCGCCTCTTTCCCTCAAATACCTTTCGCGCGCAGGTAATTCGTTGGTTTGGAGACAACATTAACCCACCTCGACTCCAGAAGCGTTGTAGTGTTTTTGACAGCACGTAGCCAATCTGTAAGTTATAATACAATTCCGTGATTCATATACATATATCGAGCTACAATGTCCTTTAAAATCTAATTCGCTCTACCTCGGAATTAATATATTTTCATACATGCTTAACCGAAGTGGAATTTTTCTCGATAATTAGACTGCCTGACCGGGGCGCGACCCATGGAGCCTTTCAAATCCAGGAATGTCAATGGAGCTTTTACCTACTACACCACCGCAAGAGGCTAAAAGTTCATGTCGCCTCTCACCCTCAAATACCTTTCGCGCGCAGGTAATTCGTTGGTTTGGAGATAACATCAACCCACCTTGACTCCAGTAGCGTTGTAGCGCTTATGACAGCACGTAGCCAATCTATAAGTCATATCACATTTCCGTGATTCATATACATATATCGAGCTACAATGTCCTTTAATATCTAATTCGCTCTACCTCGGAATTAATATATTTTCATATATGCTTAACTGAAGGGGAATTTTTTCTCGATAATAGACTTGCCTGGACCGGGGGTCGCGAACCCATGGAGCCTTTCAAATCCAGGAACGTCAATGAAGCTTTTACCTACTACACCACCGCAAGGGGCTAAAAGTTCATGTCGCCTCTCACCCTCCAATACCTTTCGCGCGCAGGTAATTCGTTGGTTTGGAGACAACATCAACCCACCTCGACTCCAGTAGCGTTGTAGTGCTTTTGACAGCACGTAGACAATCTATAAGTCATATCACACTTCCGTGATTCATATCTAATTCGCTCTACCCTCGGAATTAATATATTTTCATATATGCTTAAATGAAGTGGAATTTTTCTCGATAATAGACTTGCCTGGACCGGGGCGCGAACCCATGGAGCCTTTCAAATCCAGGAACGTCAGTGAAGCTGTTAAACCTACTACACCACCGCAAGAGGCTTAAAGTTCATGTCGCCTCTCACCCTCAAATACCTTTTGCGCGCAGGTAATTCGTTGGTTTGGAGACAACATCAACCCACCTCGACTCCAGTAGCGTTGTAGTGCTTTTGACAGCACGTAGCCAATCTATAAGTCATATCACATTTCTGTGATTCATATACATATATCGAGCTACAATGTCCTTTAATATCTAATTCGCTCTACCTCGGAATTAATATATTGTCATATAAGCTAAATATGAAAATATATTAATTCCGAGGTAGAGCGAATTAGATATTAAAGGACATTGTAGTTCGATATATGTATATGAATCACGGAAATGTGATATGACTTATAGATTGACTACGTGCTGTCAAAAGCACTACTACGCTACTGGAGTTGAAGGTGGGTTGATGTTGTCTCCAAAGCAACGAATTACCTGCATGCGAAAGGTATTGAGGGTGAGAGGGAACATGTACTTTTAGCCTCTTGCGGTGGTGTAGTAGGTAAGAGCTTCACTGTCGTTCCTGGATTTGAAAGGCTCCATGGGTTCGCGCCACGTTCCAGGCAAGTCTATTATCGAGAAAAAATTACCCTTCGGTTAAGCATATATGAAAATATATTAATTCCGAGGTAGAGCAAATTAGATATTAAAGGACATTGTAGCTCGATATATGTATATGAATCACGGAAATGTGATATGACTTATAGATTGGCTACGTGCTGCCAAAAGCAATACAACGCTACTGGAGTCGAGGTGGGTTGATGTTGTCTCCAAACCAACTAATTATCTCCGCCCGGAAAGGTATTTGAGGGTTGAGAGGACGACATTGAACTTTTATTTTCCTCTTGCGGTGGTTTAGTAGGTAAAGCTTCACTGACGTTCCTAGATTTGAAAGGCTCCATGGGTTCGCGCCCTGGTCCAGGCAAGTCTATTATCAAGAAAAAATTCCCCTTCGGTTAAGCATATATGAAAATATATTAATTCCGAGGTAGAGCGAATTAGATATTAAAGGACATTGTAGCTCGATATATATATATGAATCACGGAAATGTGATATGAGTTATAGTTTGGCTCTTTGCTGTCAAAAGCACTACAATGCTACTGGAGTCGAGGTGGGTTGATGTTGTCTCCAAAGCAACGAATTACCTGCGCGCGAAAGGTATTTGAGGGTGAGAGGCGACATGAACTTTTAGCCTCTTGCAGTGGTGTAGTAGGTAAAAGCTTCACTGACGTTCCTGGATTTGAAAGGCTCCATAGGTTCGCGCCCCGGTCCTGGCAAGTCTATTATCGAGAAAAAATTCCCCTTCGGTTAAGCATGTATGAAAATATATTAATTCCGAGGTAGAGCGAATTAGATATTAAAGGACATTGTAGCTCGATATATGTATATGAATCACGGAAATGTGATATGACTTATAGATTGGCTACGTTGCTGTTAAAAGCAACTACAACGCTACTGGAGTCGAGGTGGGTTGATGTTGTCTCCAAACCAACGAATTACCTGCGCGCGAAAGGTATTTGAGGGTGAGAGGCGACATGCACTTTTAGCCTCTTGCGGTGGTGTAGTAGGTAAAAGCTTCACTGACGTTCCTGGATTTGAAAGGCTCCATGGGTTCGTGCCCTGGTCCAGGCAAGTCTATTATCGAGAAAAAATTCCCCTTCGGTTAAGCATATATGAAAATATATTAATTCCGAGGTAGAGCGAATTAGATATTAAAAGACATTGTAGCTCGATATATGTATATGAATCAAGGAAATGTGATATGACTTATAGATTGACTACGTGCTGTCAAAAGCACTGCAATGCTACTGGAGTCGAGGTGGGTTGATGTTGTCTACAAACTAACGAATTACCTGCTCGCGAAAGGTATTTTAGGGTGAGAGGCGACATGAACTTTTAGCCTCTTGCGGTGGTGTAGTAGGTAAAAGCTTCACCGACGTTCCTGGTTTTGAAAGGCTCCATGGGTTCGCACCCCTGTCCAGGCAAGTCTATTATCGAGAAAAAATTCCCCTTCGGTTAAGCATATATGAAAATATATTAATTCCGAGGTAGAGCGAATTAGATAATAAAGGACATTGTAGCTCGATATATGTATATGAATCACGGAAATGTGATATGACTTATAGATTGGCTACGTGCTGTCAAAAGCACTACAACACTACTAGAGTCGAGGTGGGTTGATGTTGTCTCCAAACCAACGAATTACCTGCGCGCGAAATGTATTTGAGGGTGAGAGGCGACATGCATTTTTAGCCTCTTGCGGTGGTGTAGTAGGTAAAAGCTTCACTGACGTTCCTAGATTTGAAAGGCTCCATGGGTTCGCGCCCCTGTCCAGGCAAGTCTATTATCGAGAAAAAATTCCCCTTCGGTTAAGCATATATGAAAATATATTAATTCCGAGGTAGAGCGAATTAGATATTAAAGGAACATTGTTAGCTCGATATTATGTATATGAAATCACGGAAATGTGATATGACTTATAGATTGGCTACGTGCTGTCAAAAGCACTGCAACGGTACAAGAGTCGAGGTGGGTTGATGTTGTCTCCAAACCAACGAATTACCTGCTCGCGAAAGGTATTTTAGGGTGAGAGGCGACATGAACTTTTAGCCTCTTGTGGTGGTGTAGTAGGTAAAAGCTTCACTGACGTTCCTGGATTTGAAAGGCTCCATGGGTTCACGCCCCGGTCCAGGCAAGTCTATTATCGAGAAAAGATTCCCCTTCGGTTAAGCATATATGAAAATATATTAATTCCGAGGTAGAGCGAATTAGATATTAAAGGACATTGTAGCTCGATATATGTATATGAATCACGGAAATGTGATATGACTTATAGTTTGGCTACATGCTGTCAAAAGCACTACAACAGTACAAGAGTCGAGGTGGGTTGATGTTGTCTCCAAAGCAACGAATTACCTGCGCCTGAAAGGTATTTGAGGGTGAGAGGCGATATGAACTTTTAGCCTCTTTCGGTGGTGTAGTAGGTAAAAGCTTCACTGACATTCCTGGATTTGAAAGGCTCCACGGGTTCGCGCCCCGGTCCAGGCAAGTCTATTATCTAGAAAAAATTCCCCTTCGGTTAAGCATATATGAAAATATATTAATTCCGAGGTAGAGCGAATTAGATATTAAAGGACATTGTAGCTCGATATATGTATATGAATCACGGAAATGTGATATGACTTATAGCTTGGCTACGTGCTGTCAAAAGCACTACAATGCTACTGGAGTCGAGGTGGGTTGATGTTGTCTCCAAACCAACGAATTACCTGCGCACGAAAGGTATTTGAGGGTGAGAGGCAACATGAACTTTTAGCCTCATGCGGTGGTGTAGTAGGTAAAAAGCTTCACTGACGTTCCTGGATTTGAGAGGCTCCATAGGTTCGCGCCCCGGTCCAGGGAAGTCTATTATCGAGAAAAAATTCCCCTTCGGTTAAGCATATATGAAAGTATATTAATTCTGAGGTAGAGCGAATTAGATATTAAAGGACATTGTAGCTCGATATATGTATATGAATCACAGAAATGTGATATGACTTATAGATTGGCTATGTGCTGTCAAAAGCACTACAACGCTAATGGAGTCAGGTGGGTTGATGTTGTCTCCAAACCAACGAATTACCTGGACGCGAAATGTATTTGAGGATGAGAGGCGACATGAACTTTTAGCCTCTTGCGGTGGTGTAGTAGGTAAAAGCTTCACTGACGTTCCTGGATTTGAAAGGCTCCATGGGTTTGCACCCCGGTCCAGGCAAGTCTATTATCGAGAAAAAATTCCCCTTCGGTTATGCATATATGAAAATATATTAATTCCAAGGTAGAGCAAATTAGATATTAAAGGACATTGTAGCTCGATATATGTATATCAATCATGGAAATGTGATATGCTTATGTTTATGAATATATATATATATATATATATATATATATATATATATATATATATATATATTTATATATATATATATATATATCATATATATATTATGATAGATAGATAGATAGATAGATAGTAGATAGATTTATATATATATATATATATATATATATATATATATATATATTATAGTATATATATATATATATATAATATAATACTATATAATAGAGGTATCAAACTAATGTCTTACATTGAAGATTTGGGAAAGAATAATAGATGGCAGGCTAAGAGAGGAAGTGAGAATAGGGAAAGAACAGTTAGGATTTATGGAGGGAAGTGGCACATTGGATGGAACATTCTGCATAAGGCAGCTGATGGAGAAATTCAGAGAAAACAACGAGACTTGCATCTGGTATTCATAGACCATGAAAAGGCCAATGCCAGAGTGCCAAGGCAAGAAATATGGAGATGTTTTAGGGAGAAAATGGTGCCTGAAATGTATGTCAGAATTATTCAGGAGATGTACAGGAATATGTATACTGCTGTGAATTTCAAGGCCGTGTCTAATTGATTTTCGTCGATAAAATCTCACCAAAACATCGGATATGGATCGCATTTTGGAAATAGCTATTTGAAGCCACAGCCTATTTGGCAAAAATATGCAGTGATGTCTAATTTTGATAATTATGGCACTTAGAATAAATCAAATAAATTTAAAGGGAAACATAGCTAAATCTAGAGGCTAGAATAACGTCATTACTATAGACCCTCCCACTCATTGATACTGTAGTGACCTACGTTACTAGATAACCCCGCCCATATACTTTATGAATGAAGACTCAGATGCTGGTAGTAGTAGTAACAGTGGTATATGGAATTCTTAAATTGTTTTATACATTCAAATTCCCAAGTAGAATACAATTAAGGAATGGGCACTAAATGAGAATATTTATCTTGTAATACAGTTCCATGGCGCAATCCACGTTTCTGTTGATTTGAAATATGCTCCAAGTCTTACACAGTCTCTGTGTAATTGTTACCCTGGGGTTTCAAGAATACGTGAAGTATCGTTCTGATAACCGCGAAATTTGCCAAACGGTCTTAGGGTCTATGTGGATATAGACCAGTATTTATCCAATGAATAAAAATGCATCATTTAACGTACTTTGTTTTTCCTATGCACACGGACACAAAGTGTTGATAATATTATTAATGATAATGATAATAATTACATTAATATTCATTATTGTTATTATCATTATTCTTGTTATTAATATCATAATCATCATCATTATTGTTATTATTCATACTTCGACATCAGGGAAGAGGGTGATAGAACATACATAAATACATATACCGTATACATACACATATATAGACATATGTTACATAGATAAATGCATAAACACATAATACATTACTGAAAATTTATAATATATATATATATATATATATATATATATATATATTATATATATATATATATATATATATATATATATATATATATATATATATATATATATATTTGTGTGTGTGTGTGTTTAAGGAGGTAGTAGGATAGGCAAGTTGCTAAAAATGGTCGTTGCAGCTAATCAGTGAGATAGTTTATTAGTCAAGCAAATTCGGCCATTGTTTATTCTTGGTCTGAAAAATTAGAAATACCTTGATACAAACAAAATGTTTGTATATATCTCTTTTTCATACTCGTCATTCTAGTATGATCCCTATAAAGGTCACCTTTGTCGTCTTGTCTAAATTGTTTGGTGTTTGTGTATCCCCATATGAACCACTTACCCGTTAATAATTAGCAAATGACGCATAGGATTCTTTCTTTGTTGCGCACTGCAAAAAACACGCAACACGAAAGCAGTCTTGAAGCCATGAGGACATTTTGCTAGGCTTGTCACAGGTGAAGCAGCAGTCACATATACCTTGGCTTTGACCAATGACGATCGGCTGCCCTCGCCCTGTTGTCGGCGGTGTTTACTATTATGTAAGGTTACCAGGTATATTGGGGCAAAATATCGTACCAACCACCTCTAAATTATCATATTTTCCTTCCAGTACAATTGTATTTCACCAATTCCAAAAGTCTTGTATAGCTGATAGTCAAAAGGTAAATAGAAATAGTCTTATAATTGCTATGTATTCCTATAGTCAACATAAAACTGTTAAATGAAAATAGTTATATTGCCATATGTATATTTACCAAATCCCCTTGCTATAATATTGTCATATGCATATATACCAAATTCTTATTCATTACCGTGGTATCACCAATGGAAACCGTAATATTATCGTCATTATCAACAGTGATTTGCCTAACCATTCCTTTAATACTTATTCTAAAAGAGTGTTAAATATTTGTGAACACACTACTGGGAATCCTGCTATTACATCTGATGTTATAATTTACGTCACAACTAGCCTCTCTCTGGGTGCCTACTAAATTTAGCCCTATGGGGGCCTACTAAATTTAGCTAAGTATCCCCTTACATTTCTTTGATTTTCTCTGATAAGTACCTTAATTATCCACATTAGACATTACTGCCTATTTTTGCCAATTAGACCGGGGTTTCAAATAGTTATTTCCAAAATAAGATCCATGCCAGATACTTTGGTAAGATTTTATCGACGAAAATCGATTAGACATGGCCCTGAAATGCACAGGAGGTTGAGAAGAAGTGTTGTAGAGACAGATGAATTTGAGATAGGAGTTGGATTACACCAGGGGTGGCACTTAGCCCATTCATCTTCTACATCGTGATGGATATACTGACCAAGGATGTTAGGGAAACAGTGTCATGGTGCATATTATATGCAGATGACATTGTGTTGTTTTCAGAGAGGAGGGAGAAGGAGGAGGGGAGGTTGGAGAGGTGGACGGCAGCTTTTGAGGAGAGAGGAATGAGAATAAGCAGATAAAAAACCGAATATATGTTCCCTGTTCAACCTATTCCCTGATGTTGAATTATCAATAAAAATAATGAAAATACTGATAATGACAAAGAAATGAATGGCTATTATTATTATTATTATTATTATTATTATTATTATTATTATTATTATTATTATTATTATTATTATTATTATAATGTATGATGTCTTATTCAATGAATTTTCGTTCGGCAAATAATAAATAATGGCCTTTATCTAATACAGGCCCTACGAGCATGTGGTGCATGTCATGGGTATAACATCACAGGCAGTAAGGAATATTGTGCAATGCGACACCATGCCAAAATCTGTGGTAGTAGCATCACCAACAATGGCACAAGTCAGATAATTTTACTGTGGCTGCCATTTGCTGGTTTACTCACATTGAGTTTGCTTCAAAGCAAGTTTTCACGGTTGGTACCCTGACAAAGGACTTGAAGATGGCTAGCATTATCCCAGAGATAACCTCTGAGACATCGATGTGACGGGTTATGCAGGATATGGGATTCAGCGATAAAACATCTCAGTGGAAGGTTTACATGACAAAGAATCTCTTTATGTAGTATGCCTCAGGATCTGTGCAGAGCAACCGAGACGAAGGGAATGAGGTACTTTGAGCAGCTGCGGACATGGGTAACCACTAGGATGAACCACAACAGGGAGTGGGTTGACACCACGTAGGATACCACCAGTGCTATGCACAGCCGACCCGTACCTCCTGTGGGTGGGGAGCAATTCGGTGGTAGCAGCTGGCACAGCCAACGGTTATATATATATATATATATATATATATATATATATATATATAATATATATATATATAATAACTAAAGGTTTTTTGCTACCAAGGAAAAAATGAAAAAAAAAAGCGAGATAGCCAAGTACTTTCGGTCCGAAACAGGACCGAAAGTACTTGGCTATCTCGCTTTTTCCTTTTTTCCTTCGTGGCAAAAAACCTTTATTTATACATAGCATCACGTTTTATATACTTCGTGATCAAGTTATTCATATATATCTATATATATATATATATATATATATATATATATATATATATATATATATATATATATAATATATATATATATATAGCAATAGCTTACTTGACCAACACATATTAAATAGCTCAAATTTGCTTTTATGGTGTACTCACCTTACCATCAACGAAATCCACAATGGCTGGAATTGTGCAAATACTACCATGTGTACGCGGGGATTCAAGGGGAATAAACAAACACCATGAAAAACCTCTTGATATTCAAAATATAAACATCAGACAGAAATAACACTTGAACCTTGGAAATACATAATACTAATCGATAACAAACACCGTTAATTAACAAAAATGAAAGAGAAGGTTAAGAAGTGGAATAACCTAACAACACACTAATTTCATAATAACATTTAGATAAAGAATTTACTTTTCAGAGCTATAAATAAAATTTTAGTCTAGGAACAAGAAGCAAAGCTTTGTTAAAGTAATCGGATTACCTAGATCTGTGGAAAATATAGGTGCCTTATGGAGAGAACGGATTGGATATATATATATACATATATATATATATATATATATATATATATATATATATATATATATATATATATATATATATATGTGTGTGTTGTGTGTGTGTGTGTGTGTGTGTGTGTGTGTGAGCGTGTGTGTGTGTTCTGGCCTGTCTCTGTCTGTGTGTAATTACACATTGTATAGAAACTCCCTTTTTTATCAAGAGCCACAAACATATTTTCTTCACTTATTCAGGATCCTATTTTCAGACTGGCCGTGCAATAACCAGCCTCGACACAACTTCCACAAAGTAAATATGACTCTTACACAGGGATATAAAAAACACTGACGAAAAAAGTTTAACAATAAAAAATATTATAAACTCAAAAGTCCCGGAAAAACTACGGTGGAGAACTAGGAAAATACACACATTTATAAATAAGGAAGATGAAAGTCCCAGAAAAATTGATGAGGCTGGTCGAGATGATATATCAAAGAGCAAATACAAAATAAATAACAGCAGTTGGAAAACAGAAAACTTTTTTTTTAAGCTAGCGTTGGATTACACCAGGGGTCAGCATGAAGCCCATTTTTGTCTGTGCTGGTCATGGATGTGTTGATTAAAGAGATCAAGAATGAAATGCTGTGGGAGTTGCTGCACGCCAGTCATATGGTGATTACTGCTGAAAATGAGGAGGACCTCCAGAGAAGGGTTGGAGAGTGGCAGGAGTCTTTAGAGAGGAGTGGCTTAAAGGTGAATGTGAATAAAACAGAGGTTTTGGTGAGCAGTAGAGGAGATAGAGACAGAATAGTACTAAAAAAAAGAAATGGCTCGATTATAAAACAGGCAGAAAAGCTTAAATACTTATGATCTACTTTAAGCCAAGAAGGAGTATGTGGCTGAAGTTGACAGTAGGATAAAAGTGGTGTGGGAGAAGTGGAGAGATGTAGCTGGGGTAGTATATGAAATTAGATAATGCCAATCAAGCTAAAAGTCAAGATCTATAAGACAGTGATAAGGCCAGTGTTAATGTATGGATCAGAAACATGGGCTCTAAGAAGAAAAGAAGTAAAGTTTGAGAGAACAGAGATGAGAATGCTGAGGTGGATTATGGGAATATCACTGCCTGAGAGATTGGAAAATGATGAAATAAGAAGAAAAGGCTTAGTAAAGATTTCAGAGGTGATAAGAGAGTCATGATTGAGATGGTATGGGCATTTATTAAGGAAGAAGCGAAGAGGGCTTGGGAAGAACCTATTAGAGGAAGAAGATCGAGAGGGAGACAGAAAATTAAATGGCAAGATAAAGAGAGAAGAGATTAGGTGGAGGATGATACCTTTGATAGAAGGCAGTGGAGAGGGAGTGTCAGACAACCGACCCCTTAATGTAGGGATAACAGTGGGAAAGCAGAAGAATAATGAATACTGCATTGGATGTTGGTCCAGTTGAGAGTATAAGCATTCAGTCAACACTGAAATATCCAGTAAACTATTAATTCATTTAAGTGAATACTCTCTCAGGATAAGTTGGAATGGCAGTTCAGTTATTACTAGATCAAAAGATTTCTTTTCACAAAATCTTTTAGAATCTGCCATTATACACAACTTCCTTCCAATTGTAATTTTAACCTTAAATCTGGCTTTCATTATTTTGGACCCTTGTATTAATAAAATGTTTAAGGATGCCCTGAAAGATAAAATCACAGACTTAATTACAAATTAGTTACCTTATAAATAATTAGTATGTATCTATGTTCAATATATTTTTTGTGAAAATGTTCACTTTGCAAAAATTGTTGTTGTTTACAAAACGGAGATTTACTGAATTGTACTTTTATAACATATTTGGTGGTCAGTCAACTCCCTGTATAATTTTTCAATTGTCTTGTCCCTGCTTCTGAGGGCTCAGTCGTTTGTAAACCCCTTAAATTGTATCCATGTTTTGAGTAGGTCTACTAATTCTGCAGCTGTACTGAATTCCAGTTACATATTTTCCTTTATAATCCCTAACTGTCATTTATACGAGCTTTCTTTGTAAACTTATTTCCATATTTATATCAGTCGGCTTAGTAAAGGAAAAATAGTCGAGTTCTGTTTAATTAAGAGAAGGCTGTTGTCATAAATTACCTGAAGAGTTTAAGACAGCAAGAGAACTATGGAGATAGCATTTCATTTGTATGAAATTAGACATCACTGCCTTACACATATCCAATGCATTTCATTTCCTTTTCTCTTCATTCAAGAGAGAGAAAATCTCTTTCTAAAAAAAAGACCCTACGGGCATCCCACATCATCAACAAATCATTATCAGCTGATTTCCTGGCATTGGAAATTCACTGTCAAGGGCAAATTCATCCCCCAACACCCCGACACAAAGAAAAAAAAGGAGTCACCCCCCAAAAAAAGAGAACTTCACCATCCCCTGAGCAATAGAACACCCTCCCTGTCAAGTGATACCACCCCCCGAAGTAGACCACTAGTACCTCCCGGTAAGCAATTCCCTTCTGCGTTCGTTAGCAGAAATGTGCTGAGTCTGTAAGAACACCTGTGCGCTCTCTGTCTCCAAGCAAAAAATGTAATTCAAGCACAGTTTCCACATTTGCCATGAAAACAAAGTGTTCATACACACGTATATGTTGAACAAAGACGAATGCATCTCTTCCAAACATGCACCAATAAAGAAAACCCGTCACTTTCTGCTACTTTGGGGAAAAAAATGTGGTATCCCAAACCAATCCCATTACACAAAATTATTCCAAAAAATCCTCCAGGACTAAAAAAAGGCTCTTTAACACTTATCCCTTCATAGTGAGTAAAAAAAAACTCGGAATTTTGCGCAAGACACGCTAACACATACACTCACGGGCATCTCGGGATGCACTCGATATCACACGCATAAGCCAGACTGAGAGTAACACCCTCGAGGCAGACCACCCTGGGCAAAATTGATGACTAGTAAAAATCCTTCCCTTCCCCTTTCCACAGTTACCGGACAGATATTTCTCATTATCTCTCGCTTGGCATCTGAAATCTAACAATTTAACAATTTTCCACAATCCCACAAAAGGCTTTGTCGTTCGAAAACCACCGCTGCCACCAAATCTGTTATCCACCCTGATCCTATTACC
>NC_087200.1:102416788-102419288 GCF_015104395.2 Macrobrachium nipponense | reverse complement strand
CAACAAATATCATACTGTTGGTTTATGTTTTTACATATTACATTTTTGGTATACATTTGAATATTACAGAGATTTGAAAATTACTGATAGTTACCAGTATAAGCAGAAGTGGAACCAAAAATCCATATTGTCAAGTCTAATCATGTTTATCTAGGTTAATAGATTCAGATAACTGACAATGGGAAAAAAAGATTCATGGTGTTGTTCTGATGATTGTGCGACTGGCGACTGTTGCACGAGTCTCCCCATCCGGAAAGACTAGTGCGTGTGTGCACATTGGCCTGTGCGCACAGATTTGAGGCATGCCTCTGCTTACCTCTCCATGAAATAGGCGCATATCTCCTGTGCGCACGAATAGTTGCACCGGTGTAAACGCGCCTTAAGTATAACACTCGCTCTCATATTTTCTGCCCTTTTATTACCAAGTACCTGTCCTCAAAAATGAGATATACTGTCATCAAAAACAATAATGTTTCTCATGTAGGCTACTCCTTCTTCAAACAATGGCCATCCTTTTAGTATATAACACATAAAAAGTGGGAATATTGTGGATGTGTGAGTGGCCGGGCTATGGATAAGCTCATATGTAATGAAGATCCTGTCACATTTATGGGGAAATAATAATACTCCACTTTTAGCCCTAAGAATTTCTTTGAGACTTGGTTTTCTGTACCTTATTCCACATTCTCTCTCTCTCTCTCTCTCTCTCTCTCTCTCTCTCTCTCTCTCTCTCTCTCTCTCTCCTGCAATAACTTTCCTCAAGTAATACCTGTTTTATCATCACCAAAGGTTTTTCTTTTCATATTTTCATACTCGTAAAATTTCGTCAGCCATTGTTCAACCGCCCTCTAAAGATATTTTTAATTACGTTACCCCGTGCTTTATGATGACTCAACCTCGACATTATATAAAAGATGGTTTTTTATAAATTAGACCAGCTCATTATACCACTTATATTTTCTTTTACACTTCAATCACTGCACATTTTTGTTCGTCCTCAGTGTTCTTAAGAAGCATACACAGTTATTTCTGGGGAAGTTTTCTGGCTTTATTCATTGGACAAATTTTCGGCCTTTATTCTTTTTTCTTTCTTTCCCTAATTATATATTTTCTTTTATGATAAATTGTAACGTGATCTTTCTATTATTTTTCATCAATACAGATGATTCAAGAAATATACGGTCAATGAAAATCTACTAATTAGACTAACACAGGAATATAACACTAAAATATTTCCTACTTTTACTGGTATGTTTTCCATCTATTTTCTATGAATATAGCCTTTATTACAAGGGGAATAATATTTACGATTACAAATCAAACTGTAATAACATACTTATCATTCAATTATATTTATAGTCATCTTTCAGTGGCGCATCTACTATACTCAGTGAACTGTGTGGTGCATGGGTGTAGACCACTGATTCACCTTTGCTAGTCAATTCCATAGTTATATTGGACATGTTTGACGATAATAATGCAAGGATTCATAGTCTGGAAAAGTGGATGAATCGAACCCAAGATGCTGGTGTCAACTATCCATTTACCAAAGGCCCACACGTGTGCGTACTTCAATGCCAGAAACTTCACTACTTTATTCCTTTACTGCCTTCTTTTGGTGTCCTTCCCCTTAGATGTCTTATAACTATGGAGATTTTTTCTTCTTACACAGCGCTAATGCATGGTGAACCTTGTGGATATTCTCCAGCTTTACCGTTTTCTAAACAAAAAGGAAGACAGAAAGATGGACAGATAGCGTCCTTTCATAAACAAGTAACATTATCCCAATCTTTGACTAGAAGAACGCCCAAATAGTACCCTTATGTGCCCATTAAAAAGCCAAAAACAATCATGAAAATCTTTAATTATACCTCACAATGACATTCCATCTAAAGCACTAAAAATCTCCGAATGTATTGCCAGTAGTTTATCTGGAATGACAGATATTGTAGAAGAAAAACGGAAGTTTTATTTGGCTAGGCATATGAAAGCAGTTTGTATATTGTAAATTTCTAATTCTACAATTAAGATAAAAGCTAATATTACAAAATAATAGTTATTGCAATTCAAATGTTGGGCAATAATTAGCATATAGTCCCCCTATCTGTCGCATTAAGACGTGATAAGAGTCGTAGTTGGTAAATGTTAATAAGAGCGAAGTCAATTCTGTCGCGTTTTGTATTAGTTTGGTTGTTGTAAATAAATTCTCAGCCGACTGTTATCTAATAATGATCAATGTGCTTCATTCTGGATATTCTGCAGACTATGTTATCAGGGCGAATTTTGCAATGCCGTGAAAGACAATTTCTCAAGTTTTTCTGTTTCAAACAAAATACTAAATATATCTGGCTGCTCAAAAACATAATGCAGACAATCATAATATTAAATGAAAACATGAGTACACAAGTGCAGTCTACTGTAAATCAGATAATAAATCTCCTTTATTACAGGTAGCATATTTTAATTTGATCATGAATACTATGGTGGTGAAGAAAGTGGT
>NC_087200.1:102391788-102411788 GCF_015104395.2 Macrobrachium nipponense | reverse complement strand
TAATACAACCTAAACGGTCAGTTAGGTATGGACAACAGAACTCAACTGTTTTCAACCATATAAATGAACTTAACCATAGAATAAACTGGAAATTGTCACGTATAATTTATAGCAGCAACTGCTGGTACAAGAGTCAAATGATGGAATTGGCCTTAATCAAAGAGAGGCAGGTAATGAACATCTCAAAAGAAGCATGGGATTCAGATGTGATCAATAAGATTTTCATTCAACCAACGCTTAAGAAGATTAAAGGAAGATTATCAGTGGGAGTGACCTAAATTGGCTTAGCTGTGGATGGATCTCTTGGTATAATTACCAATTTCTCTGTAAACTTTTCTCATTCATCTACCTGAAGAGGGAGACAGCAGTCTCTGAAATATAGTATTTTTTTCTCTATATTTTGGTGTTTTTATGGGCTCCTTTTATTAGATGGAATTCTGTTGTCACAGAACATTTTTACCAGTCATATATATATATATATATATATATATATATATATATATATATATATATATATATATATATATATATATATATATATCATATACACACATCAAGCTACAAATGTCCTTTAATATCTAAGTTGCTCTACATCGGATTAATATATTTTCATATATGCTTAACCGATGGGGAATTTTTTTGCGATAATAGAATTGCCAGCTCCCAGGCGCAAACCCATGAAACCGTCTCTCACCCTCAAATACCTTTCGCGCTCAGGTATTCGTTGATTTGGAGACGGCATCAAGCCACCTCGACCTCGGTGGTGTTATAGTGCTTTTGATAGTGTGTAGCCATTATATAAGTCATATCACATTACCATGATTCATATACATACATCAAGCTACAAATGTCCTTTAATATCTAATTCGCTCTACCTCGGAATTAATATATTTTCATATATGCTTAACCGAAGGGGAATTTTTTTGCAATAATAGAATTGCTGGCTCCCGGGCGTGAACCTATGAAACCTACAATTCCAGGACGTCAGTGAAGCTTTTACCCACCCCACCACTGCAAGAGGCTATAAGTTTATGCAGTCTCTCACCCTCAAATACCTTTCGCGCTCAGGTATTCGTTGATTTGGAGACGGCATCAACCCACTTCGACCTCAGTAGTGTTGTAGTGCTTTTGACAGCACCCACCCCACCACTGCAAGATGCTATAAGTTTGTGCCGTCTCTCACCCTCAAATACCTTTCACGCTATAAGTTTATGCATTATAAGTTTATGCCGTCTCTCACCCTCAAATACCTTTCGCGCTCAAGTATTCGTTGATTTGGAGACGGCATCAACCCAACTGTTGTAGTGCTTTTGATATGACTTATATAATGGCTACGTGCTGTCAAAAGCACTACGACACTACCGAGGTCGAGGTGGGTTGAGCCGTCTCCAAATCAATGAATACCTGAGCGCGAAAGGTGTTTGAGGCTGAGAGACGGCATAAACTTATAGCCTCTTGCTGTGGTGGGGTAGGTAAAAGTTTCACTGACGTCCCGGATTTGTATGGTTTCATGGGTTTGCGCCCGGGAGCCGGCAATTCTATTATCGCAAAAAAATTCTGAGGTAGAGCGAATCAGATATTAAAGGACATTTGTAGCTCGATGTGTGTATGTGTGTATATGAATCACGGTAATGTGATAGCCTTAGATATAATATACCTATATATATATATATATATATATATATAATATCCTATATAATATATATATATATATATGTATGTATGTATGTATATGAAAGCAAAAGCCACTAAGGAAAGTAAAACAAAGGATTACTGCAAGGCATTTTGACTCAATATCCTTTTATTAGCATACTGACATAAATATGAAGATAAGTTTACAAAGAAAGGTACTATAAATGACATATAGGGATTATAAAGGAAAATATGTAAGTAGAATCCTGAACACCTAAAGGATTATTAACCCTCCCAAAACAGGTGCCACGGCCCCAGACGAAGTAACAGTTAACTAACTCCGGTTTTTTTTTTTTTTGCCTTTGAAAAACTAGACGCCGAGGTAGCTCCAGGACTCATGCAGAAGAGTGTGCTTCTACCAACAGAGCGCATAGTGAAAAAGGTTATGGACTCCTAAGGAGGCAGGATACAACGCGGAGCCCCACAATATGGAAACCACCAAGTCGAATTGTCGAATTGGATGACTGTGATAGACTAAAATCAATAAATAAATAAATACAAATAATAATAATAATAAGAATTTTTGGAAGTATGAATTCTATAATAAGATTCATCTTCTGAATCATTCATCATCATCATCATATCATCATCATCATCATCATCATCATAATAATAATAATAATAATAATAATAATGTGTCATAAAAATCCACAATTATATAGAATATTACTATGTAAAATAAACATAGACTTTAGAACATAATTCAGTGTTGATGTTAAAATGTTAAGTGAGTGGGTAGTTTCCCTCTGAAAAGCATCTAAAAAGGTGGGCGGGGAGAGATATAACAGCCCATCATCGAAGTGCTGGGTCGGTGTTGTTACGTTATTCCAAATTCAACAGGTAGTTGTGCAAACCTCCTTCATCTTCGATCTTGTGATGTTGCTCCTGCCTGCACTCCATGAGTGC
Source organism: Macrobrachium nipponense (assembly GCF_015104395.2). NCBI lineage: Eukaryota > Metazoa > Arthropoda > Malacostraca > Decapoda > Palaemonidae > Macrobrachium > Macrobrachium nipponense. The sequence goes on along the minus strand of NC_087200.1, from coordinate 102,409,190 downwards.
CATAATCGGAAACATCCTCAGTGACGTCGGCTATCTGCAGAGAGAAAAAGAGAGAGAGAGGCGGGGCGGAGGAGGGGGGTGTTAGAGCATCAGGCTTCATACGGTCACCGTCAGTTTTGAAATTAAAATGGTTTAGGTACTGTTTGGCCAATGTAACGTTGTGGCGTTGCCACATGGGCCGCTTGCTCAAAAAGAGGAAAAGAAAGCGAAAGGGAAGAACAAAAAAAAATCAGTCTCCATTTATAGTGTCAACTCGAGTTTTACCTTCCTCCTGAATTATTTTTCCGAAAATACTTATCCACATTTGTTTTTTACAAAGTTCTGAAAATTCTACTAGATGAGAAATTTTGTCCCAGACCAGTGTACAGTACTGCTAGTAAATTGCCTTTCCTTGGTCATAGTAGCTATATGGTCCGGAAAATAGTTACAAGAAATACTTAAGCATAACTTTCCTCAAGTTAGTTTCAGGTTTGTTTTTACTAACCCTTTTACTATTAGCTCACTTTTGAGGGAAAAGCCTGCTCTTCCTGTGGACCTTATTCGTGTGTCGTTTACTTGTTGACCTGTTCGCAGTGTGGTCTGCGATGCGTGGGATCCAGTTTCCGCTGGCTTAGACACATAAATTTGGAACACGGAGGTCTTTCTGTTAGATCTAGGCTTCCTCTTTCTAAACCACCTTTTCTGCCATAAGGGAACACAGTTTAGCACAGGGCCATCCTTTCACTGACCTGGATTTTAGAGTACTGTCTTTTTGCTTAAATGGACTGGGCCTTTTAATTTCATAATCGCTGGCAATTAGGAGGATGAAACCGGTGTACAACTAGCTACTGTGTGATTTCATAGTTTGTACACAAAGTGGGTCGTTAGCCATTTTACTTTGGGTGTGGTAGTTTGTTTACATTTCACCTTATTTTTCATGCTTTGCGTGTTTTAGTTTTAATTATTTATTTAATTTTTTTCGTAATTTCATTTTTGTTAACGTAATTTTATGATTAATTTTTAGTTTGTATTTACCGCTCGTTTTATGTTTTTTGAAGATTTCAGTAAGACAATTTTATTGTAATTTATTGATTTCTTATCCTTGTCAATTTTTCAGCCAGATGATGTGGTTGTATATCTCGAAAGCTCGCATAATAAAGAATGTTATTCCTGGTCTTGGCAATATTATTTATCATTAAGCAAAGATTTCCAAGTAGCCGCCCAATTACTGAGACTCAAACATATATATATATATATATATATATATATATATATATATATATATATATATATATATATATATATATATATATATATATATATATATATATATATATATAATATATATATATATATAATATATATATATATATATATATAAATATATATATATATATATATATATATATATATATATATATATATATATATATATATATATATATATATATATATATATATATATATATATATATATATATATATATATATATATATATATATAATATATATATATATATAATATATATATATATATATATATATATATATATATATATATATATATATATATATATATATATATATATATATATATATATATATATATATATATATATATATATATATATATATATATATATATATATATATATATATATATATATATATATATATATATATATATATATATATATATATATATATAATATATATGAATAACTTGGTCACGAAGTATATAAAACGTGATGCTATGTATAAATAAAGGTTTTTTGCCACGAAGGAAAAAAATGAAAAAGTGAGATAGCCAAGTACTTTCGGTCCTGTTCGGACCCTTTACTGAGGCAAACTGATTTTACAAAGAACAACATAGTCAAAAGAGGCTTAATATACAAACTGACACTACCAGATTAGCCATAAGGGCGATTTTCACTCTACAGAGAGGAGGAGCCGCCAGAGGCTAGCCACACCTTGAAGGATACCCGCAGTAAACAAGTGATTCTTCCAGAAAACAGTACATTTTGAAAAAAACACGGGAGCATATACAATTTAATATCATGAGTTTTTACACAAATTTTCCCAACAAAAATTATTATTAATGAAAAGACGAAAGAAAATATAAATATATATATATCGAGCAAGAGAAAGAGGGAGAGAGAATATCGAACCAGAGAGAGAGAGAGAAATAATAACTATATACATGTGGGACTAATTTATTAGTTGTTCATTTATTTTGAGGTCCTTTATAAACATCTTACAAATATATGGGTCCAAATGGTACATTCCCTGACTAAGATTTAGGTTGTTTTTATTAGTGATCACTAATAAAAACAACCTAAATCTTAGTCTGGGAATGTACCATTTGGATCCATATATCTAGTATGTTAGGAAAATGTGATTCTTCATAAGACTTTTTGAACACATTCATTATTGACATCGACGGAAATCTGACGAACTGTTGCTATGGAAAATCTCGTCCATAATAAGAGGGGCATCCGGCTTTTCATGGTCAAATCCCATGCCTGGGATTGTTTAGCGTGATAAAGGAATGTTCTATACAGGACGCAATTGTTTATATTTTATTAGATCATATTCATTGCTTTTACTTTCTCTTCTCATCTTTCAACTACATTTATCATTATGAAAAATATTTGCCTTAAACCCACGTACTTAATGTATTTCATTAGCATCACCCCTAACCTGAACATCAAAACTTTACAGTTTTGCAACAATGCTGTACACGAGATTTAAATTGTTCTTTTGACTTATGAAAGGAAAGAAATGACAATGAATGAATGAATGATACTGCTTTCTAAATAGATTTATAGATCTAAGGAATACATGTCCTCTGATAGTCATCTCATATTAAGATATAACTAATATAATTGCATTACCCATCAGGAAGCTAAAGCTTCATGATGCATTCCACCATGAAAAATATAAGGAAAAGGAGCCCAAAAAAGGAAATACAGTTATTGGAATGTGATTCTGCAAAATGTAGCGGAGTACTAATTTGCACACTCCATGAGGCTGGAGTAATCATATCATCATACAGGATATTTAAAGTTTTTGATATCTAGGGATTTGGTGCTGCACTATTATTTAGCATAGAGGGTTTTGTGCCCACTGGTTTTGGTAAATTGCAGAGGTTTAACAACACCTTCCAATGTGACAATATGCCTATGTGAATATTAACTTTTCTAATTAAGAACATTTTAAAAAGACCCCTTTAAAAATTAAGATTAAACACTACTAATATTCACTTAACACTCAGAGCATACAAAATACTATTCCAGTGAATTAAAAACACTGACCCAATCTTACTGAAATTGGTCAAGATGCAAAGCACGGAAAATCTTCTGGACAGATCTTAAACGTATTATGAAATGTCAGGAAGTTGAAAAAAGGGGGGTGGGGTGAGGGGTAGCAACTACGTACAAACGTTCTGGAAATGCAAGGAACCCCATTCAAATTCATCTGTAACTGCTTTTGTAAGTGTACTTGTCAAACCAGGTATCACAGAAAAGTAGAGATTATAAAGGAAAACTCACAATTGAAAAAAAATTATTCCTAAAGCTGATCCATGTCAATACGTTAATTTATTAGTGTTTATTCTTTAGTGAAGCTTCATAGAATCTTTGTCTTAGTATTATTGGTGGCTGCGTGATTTAAAGGAAAATCGAATATCCCAATATACTTTTATTTCAAATAGTTGACTATTTTGATTCTGTGGGTAGCAAGGATTTTCCACGTATAGGTGGAAACATTCTTGCTTGTACTATTAACATTGAGATATCTCATCTTACTTTAAAATAATGGTTGAAGAGAAGCAAGGGCAATATGGAACCCAAAAACTGTAGTTTGTTCAATTGCATAACAAGAAGTACATAGAATGGGTCACATACAAATATACCATCCAAGTATTAGTCTAAAAATCTAATTAAATCTGATAGGTGAACAGACCAAAGGAAGATCGAAATTGAAATTAAAAGCATTTATGTTTATCTATTATCTTTGTATCTTTAAATCGAAACATACCGCTCTAAATGTAGGATTGTCAAGAAAATGGAATTTTATATTAAGGAAAGATCCGGATATTAGAGAAATCTACTTTCCCGCCCCAACCCCCTTTTTTTGTGCAACAAAGAATGATACAAATCTCACAGTCGCAGGTATTGAATTGTACCTCAATAAAGACAATAGCCATCTCCAATAATCCCTTTATGTATCCTGTGATGCCCCTTCAAAAGTGTGCCACACTAACTTATTCTAGTAATAAAAAACGATATTACCTTTTCTTACGAAAGAATATACTTTTGCTATGAGGCCGTTCCACGCACAGTCCAATCAACGATTCCATTGTTTTATTGTGTCATAACAACACTACATGCTATGAAAGCTAGTGTAATAAGTCTAAGTCTTAGGATTAAATGTGTTTTTCCGTTAAGGACAGTGATGAAAGATAAATCTAAATAAAAAAAAAAAAACAGTTTAGATCTTTACGCATGGTTACTAACGGAAACATTCATTATTTTTCTATTTTTTCGTGACATTTTCAAGGCGATACAGCACATCCTAAGAGAGAAACAATGCAAAACAAGACGTGATCCGAATTCCAGCTTACTCGGTTCGTGTGCAAGATTTTCCCCACACGTAAAAGTTGTAAACATTATATTCCTAACTTTTAAAATGTTGCAAAAATCTGCGGTCAAATAGAGCCTTGTTTCACTAACGAATATTAGAATTAATAAGTTATTTTTTTTTTTTAAGAAATAATTTTTTTGCACTGTTTAACATGCACATTATTTATGGTTTATATTTTCATTCTAATAAAAAAAATCATAAATATCCTATCCTAAAATTCCTGTATCTTTAACTCAATGCGAAACATCTTTTTCAGACTTTTCTTACCCCCAACAAGAACAACAAGAGCAACAACAAAGAAGTTTGTAGGCTTACTCCCCGAGCAAGCGGAAATTGTTACATGTAACATCAATGCTTTTGGCAGTTAATTTCATATCTGTTAAGTTTTTTTGTTTAAGGATACAAACGATGGATAAACTTATTGATATAAGCGGATGGTAAACAAGATGCCATGTGTCTTTTCTAACAAACACAAAGTACCACTGCACACTATTTTCATAATGCAATTGCACCTATAGTACATAACCAATACAAATTTTTAAATTGTCTTCTAAATTTTTCTCGTGAAATAAGAAAAATTAATTGTAAAAAAAAAAAAAGTTTTAGAGGAGATACGGAAAGGAGGGTTTAAAAAATCCCCACCCGCAAAAGCTGACGTTTCACATGTCTAGTTCAGAGATTTTTGAGAAAGGTATTCTCCAGTCCAACTAACGTTGAGTAACTAGTAATGGCCAAAAGGTATGGTATTCAAGGAAAGATATTGCCAATTTGCAAGAGTACCTACCTATCAAACATCAAAATTTGGGATATCGTTTTTAACTGCATATTGATCTGTGACCTTGCAAGCTAGCTAGGTCAAATAAAAGATATTATTATAGGCCTGAGATTAAAAGAAAAAAAATTATGTTCTGGCTTTGGAATTTTTATGTAACCTTGAAAAATAGGCCAAGGTTATACATACTTAGCTAAAATCATCATTAATATGAATTAAAAAAATTATCACGTAATCAAAACTAAAAAAAAAAAAAAAAAAGAATAGTATGAAAAAATAGCTGTAATGAATAGATAGTACCGTTTGGTACCAACTTTTCGCGACGTAGTTGCGTTTAAATTTAAATTATGCAGCAAAAGACACAAAAGACATATCGGGAACCTTTGAATTCATATATACTATAAATATTTTGTCAAGATAACAGTAAAAGGCAACAAATATGACAGTATGAATAATAACGGTTTGGAGGAGTCAATGTTATAGCGGTGTTCTTGAAGAATAATATTTGGGTGAAATAACTGCCAACGCCTTAAGCACCTTCCAACTGCGTTTCATCAATAGCAGTCAAAAACAACATTTTGGGCTGAAATCAGCCGGCGATATGAATACGAGAATAGAAAAACTATTTGGTAAACGTACTCAAAACAACCCATTACAATTTTTTAACAGTCATATCTTTTGACATCCAATGAAAATAATATGATTAACCATAGCACTGAACTGTGAAATTGGAAAATAATTCATGCTGTGAAAAAATATTTATTAAATAAATTACGAACTCCCCAAAGGAAAAAAACCACCAGTCTACTATGTTTCCTCAACATCAGGTGAATGGAAAGGAAGTGAGTATAATAAGCACGAGACACAAATAAAAAAAAAAAAAAAAAAAAAAAAAAAAAAAAAAAAAAATCCCACGAAGATTTTTTTTCTTTGCCTGAAAAGTGAGAATCAAAGATATGAAAGTTTATCTAGCCACAAACTCCACCAACTCGTAACCTTGAATGTTTAACATCTCTCTTACAAAGAAAGCAAAAATACATGGACGCTTCTCTCTCTCTCTCTCTCTCTCTCTCTCTCTCTCTCTCTCTCTCTCTCATGGAAGGCAATGTTAATTAGGATCTTGCGATTTTCGCCTTACGTGAGTTTCTGTAAAATATCCCTTTAGAAATATACAAGAAATAAAAAAATTGCAGAAATTCTATCAGTTTTAAATTTATGGTTAAACAAGTCTCTTCTACAGATGAAAAGTAATTCAGAAAAAACTTAAATCATCCCTGATTAAAAGAAGTAATGATCCTGAAAGTCTTCCTAGCAACATCGTTGAAATCTTTATGTACCGCAGTCATGCTATAGTAAAATCCAAAATACATTCGAGGTTAGATTTACGGTCTTTCGTGTCGAACCAGTAGCATTCTCAAAAGATCATTCAAAAAGTCAAAGTCGTGAGTTTCAGTCCTCCCCCAGGCTTCTCGGGCGGACCGTCAGCCGGGTGACCCCAGTTCCCCACCACGACATTACTCGTGATGGTAACCGCTGGTATACAGCCTCACTTTAGCTCTCTAACGGGGAAGCGAACTCTAGCCCAGAGATTACGAGACCAGGACGTTACCAATTGTACTAGCCAGTAAGTTACCCACAGATTTGCCAAATGAAGGCTTTACTGGTAGTTGTTATGGCAGTAACTTGCAAAACATCAATTAAACCGAAGAAGGTTGGGATCACTGAGAGCAACACCAACACTGTTTCTGGGAGAGTACAGATAAAAAATATATAGCACAATAAGCTCCGCAAGAAGTTAAATGTCAAACTGAAATCCACTTGAATTCTTCACCAAACAAGAAACTAAAACATCCTATGACGGTTCAACCTACGTAGCAGATTAATGGACACAAAGTTATGAAAGTTTGTTATTTTTGAACTTTTATTATTATATTTGCAATAATTATTGCAATACCAACGAACAAAATTCTTACTATATTTAAAGGAGGTGCGAGAACTTTAGACTTAATTGTTTGGCACATACTTTCAGCAATAAATCTCTAAAGAATATGGCGCCTGTCATTGAATGAATTTGGATCCTTGCAACAAATCTGTGTCCAGTTATTACGCTCATCCGATTTCTTATAAGAACACCGAGCTGCCTCCACTATATAAAAAAAAGTAGTAACAGCAGTAAATGAACCTGTAAAATATCCTGTAATATCATCCCAATCAGAACCTCGCCAAAATCTAACCATCTGCTCTGCAGAATATATATTGAACCATTCTCCTTATTAACTTCCACTTCCCTCCTCACGAACACAAACAATCCGACCCGGTAACAACTTCGTTGGAGGGAGAAAGATGGTCTAAATATTCAAAATGTTTGATACCAAATGCTTGTTGAGACCTAGAAAAAAAAGTCAAAGCCTTTGTTCTAATTGCCAAAATTATTCAAATTATATTTTCAACAATCATATGTGTCTCACCTATTTTAAATCTGTAATTTTCATGTAAAAGACTATTAAGCATTAGTTGTTCATAGAAGAAAGGGGTTTTCCGTATCTTACTAAAAGATTTGTTTTCATAGTAATAAACTGAAAAATTAATATATGCATTCAATATTAAATACCACTGTCAACGTAAAAACAAATTAGACTAGTGGCAATTCAGTCAAACCGTGGAAATACATATATTAAAATTAGCTGATATTGAACTGTCGATAAAATTTCGAAAAATAAAGAGAGATCAGATTTATAACTATGAAAATTGTAAGGCTCACTTTCCAGTTGTACAGCAATGAATTTAATTTCACAAATTAAAGAATATTTTACGGTAAATATAATCTTAAAAACAACCTAACGACTTCACTATTACTCTGTTGAAGTAAACATTTTGTTTTATAACACACACCAGAACTTTTATGAAAACAGAGTCAGTTTATATAAACCTGATAAAAGTGAGTAAATTTTACCTAACGACTGGTTATTCTCCTTGTGAAAATGCCAATATTTTTGCACACAGGTATGCTTATAAATATTTATCGAACGACCGTAGATGAAGTAGCATTTAATATCAATAACAAGTCAAGATCAATGCGCAGCGTTAAAATAATCGCACAATCGCACTATGGGACGGAAAAGCTATTTTTGGACAAAAATAAACCCACGCTTAATTTTAGTTATTTTATTTAGGAAATAGACCCCTATTACCCATCAAAGTTAAAGCATTTTAACCAAATTCGACATCTTTAATACTCCGGTGAAGTAGGATCAAATATCATGATTTTTTGAGTAGGCATTGCACCTTATCAAGAACCTAGGTGATCAAAAAGCCTCACAAATTTTACGATGATTGCTTGAAAGTAACATGTCTGAATAACATCGTTATGTTTCATTTAAGCACTTGGTGATCCAAATGACGGCTTACTTTATAACCTAAATTTCTCCATCCAACATTTATATATGCATGTTAATGCTATCGAGGTGAGAAAGTGAAACGAAATATGTTCATCAGTCCACAATTGAATGACACTGTTGCCGAGGTCAACTTCTTGAAATGTGTTACAGATACACAGTTTTCCAAGCAGAACGTTTGATGAGTTTTTCAGACATTTGAATTGAACGCTAATTGGAATAAATTACACCAAATATTTGAGAAAAATGTTATAATCAACATTCTTAAGACCGAATTCTACTTGAAGGCAGATTGATAAAAATGAGTGTATGTGAAATTTTGTGGTGAAGTAAAACGAACAGCAACCAATATCTAACGGCGGGATAACAGTAGTATCCTGGGTCTGGGTCCTTTCGAACTTTGGACGCCTTTTTATGACCATAACTGCGATTCAACAGTTCTGTGACTCTTTTCGTAGGTGCGATAACTACATGCCCATATTATTCATTATAATTCATCTTCATATTTGATAGTAAGGAGGAATAAGTAGGTAATATAAAGCGAAAACGTGTAATAATGTAAGCCTATGCTGGGGACTTCTGCATACATACAAATTATATTCAAAGAATAGTCTTAGCATTACATAAAATAAATTTCTTTAAATGACTCTAATGGGATATACACACATGCTAACCTATGGCTAGCAGGTTCTCAAGAAAAAAATTTGTCTGGTTTTGGTTCATCAAGTCATCATCATAATATATATATATATATATATATATATATATATATATATATATATATATATATATATATATATATATATATATATCATTACCAGCGAAAGCGTCGCCCCCCACCCCGGAAATTTAAGAATATTTGGTATGCGTTTGACCTGAGCGTTGGTCAAACTGGTAACCCTCAGCCTCTTCTCTCTCTCTCTCTCTCTCTCTCTCTCTCCATTCCATCAGGTCATTAAATTAGAGTCGGAGTTACAAAAAACTCGGCCCCTCACTAGGACACTCGGTCCCCTCACTAGGACTCTCAGTCCCCTCACTAGATCCGCCTGTTTAAAAGACAGAACGCACTAGTGAGCACACACACAATTGTAAAGACAAAGTCAAAAGATTAAATGAAATGGAACATCTTTACAAAATGTCAAACAGACAACAAGCCATCCCTATGGCTAAAGTATAACACTTACCCATTACAGCTTGGAAAATCACTTAAACAAAAATACATCATAGAGCCATCCAGGCCCTTTGGAGATTTTATAGGAGGAGGATGAGGTAAACGTCCCGGTTACATTGAAAACAATTAAAGGGGACATGAGTCGCAAAAAATCATTCCCGTAGAGTTACGTGCCGTCACAGGGGTAGAAAAGTGGAGTCAATTTGAGGTGGGGGGTTGAAATGTTGGTTTATTCCCGGAGAGTTACGAGACGTCACAGGGGGGGTAGAAAGGTGGAGTCAATTTGGGTGGGGGGTGAAATGTTGGTTTTATTCCCGGAGAGTTTACGAGACGTTCACAGGGGGGTAGGAAAGGTGGAGTCAATTTGGGGTAAGGGGTTGAAATGTTGGTTTTATTCCCGGAGAGTTACGTGACATTACAGGGGGGGTAGGAAAGGTGGAGTCCTTTTGGGGTCGGGGGTTGAAAGTGGAGTCTATTTGGGGTCTTTTCCTCTACTCTCAACCAATTATCGCCAATTTCAAGCGCATTTTCGCCAGAAAAAAAAATAAATACGAGTATAATTTTACTTGGTAAAATGCATATAAATGGCTCAATTCAGGAAAGCAGGATCTCTGTCCATGACAGAAACGGCACCAGGAGTTATCTCAGCTGTATCTCTCAGCAAATGAAAACGGAGGATGAGGGGAAAAGAAGATAAAGAAGTTGAGCAATGGAAATATACAAAAAAAATATCACTAAGTCCTAAAAAGATCGAGTACGATAAAATAAAAAGGGTAGGGTGAACTAGACTGATATTGGCTGTCCCTTTTAAATCACGTACCGTAAAAGTTTGAAATGTGGTTTTCATAAACCTTACGTTTCGAGAAGGTGCTGGTCTTTAGAAAATGTTAATTATAACATATTTCTTCCAATGTTTTATGTCATTTGTTAAAATTTTCTCAAAAATTGTTATGAAAAACGAAAAGTTCTGGATGAAAAACTGTGTTCAAAACATATTTCATGGCTTCGGCAACCGCACTATTTAATTCTGAACTTAAGAGCATATTTTTGTTCATAGTTTCTCAATTCGACAGAATTATTAAAACAGAAAACAAAACACGGGTTTGAAGAGAGAAATAGAGTCTATCAAATAAGCTTTCAACCGGATAATCATCAGATACTTATTTGAAATATAACGATGCTATTCGGGCATGTTACTTTCAACCAATCATCGCCAAGTTTTTGATAAACAAATCTCTTTCGTTTGATGAAGCCTTTTGCTTGTAAATTTGTTGACCTGTTGAACCATCAAATCACATCCTTTGTTAATGCAGGATATTGATTGGCTCAATGTATACAATCTAAAAATTCTGTTAGATGTGTGATTTAAAACAGCTTGCAAGTTCAGCTCAGCCCAGAAGTCTGTAATTTTCCAATTTTCTGGGCAAGGACAACACGACTTTTTGTCGTCTCTAACTTGGTAATAGGGTGGATACTATTCACATTTTCTATTTCTTGCCCCGTCACACTTCTAGTCCGATATGCATTTTTTGTTAGAAATCCAACATTAGGGCTAGTGCATCATCTGGATCTATATATAGATTTTTGGTATAATGCTAAGCACTGGGGCAACCAAGGCCATTCAGCGCTAAAACGGAAACTGATAGTAAAAGGTTTGGAAAGTGTAACAGGGGGAAAACCTCAAAGCAGATGCACTATGAAACAATTGTTAGGAGGGGGTTTACAGTAAGATGGAAGAAAAAGAATATGAACGGAGGTACAGTAAAAGGAATGAAAGTAGTTGCAGCTTCGCATTTTCATACAACCTCTAAGTGTTTTGCTTTAATTGTTTCATGCATTAATTCTAAGCATTTTTGTTCGTTACTGACATTATTATTTGTCTATAACCAAGTCTTTAAGGATAGATCAGAAATAAAATCATGAAATAATTAAGAAATCATAAGTTTGGAGGGAACTTATCATTTATGGGATTGTAAAATCTTGAAAAATACTTCATATTATGGTCTACATATGTGGCAGGCGGCTACAGGCAAGTAAATTTTCCATTAACTTCTTATAGATTGCATTGGGAAAGTCATTCATTATATCAAACATTTGCCCTGCTCTGGCCAACAAATGTTTCTGCCCTCTATGAAACTTAGAAAACATTGTAATTTGACAAAATCATTTGTAGCAAAGTAACTATCTTCAAAACAGAGAGAGAGAGAGAGAGAGAGAGAGAGAGAGAGAGGAGAGAGAGAGAGAGAGAGAGAGAGAGAGAACCATATCCTTAATCTGAGACACTTGCAACACGAAATGAAATGCCAGCAGAGGAAAAGTAACAAGTATGGCACCCTGGAGAGAACTGGGAACCTAACTGATAATTTGTCCTCATACTACTGTACATTTCGAAACTACTATGAGATTCAGGGCCTCTGTAACACGGTTTTTTTGCAATAACTTTTTATCTATGCATTTCATAAATATAACGCTTATTCAGAATACATATTATATCTACACATAAATTTTGACTGTATTCTGCATTACGTAGGTTGAATAAATTTGGTACTTTGATAATGTCAAAGTGACCCTTTTTTGTTGAAGACGCCAACTTAGTCAGAGAAAAGGTTTCGAACGCACTCGTTACGTAACTTATGACAGCATTTCTTCCCTCTTTCTCGATGGATGATTGGCTATACGTAACGAAGGCTAAACCTCTGGCAACAATGACATACAAATTTAAATACAAGCAAATCAGTACACCTTTATGAACTCTGAAACCTCTCCACTGATAATTGTCATAATGAACAAACCAACAAAATATGTTAATAAATACAAAAACACTTCGATTATTAGTCTAACTCCCAAAATAGGTTGTTGCCTAAGAAAACTTACAGTTCTACTTTATAGGTCACAATCAGATTGACAAGATGTAGGGAATAGTTGGTAATTTTCAAAAACATAGTAGACAAGCTTAATTTGATAACTGCTATATCCAATGTCAAGCAATTTTTATTTATTGGCTATCTACCTATTTACTGAAAAAAAAAAAGCCGGTACCGTATATTGGCTTTAAACCTTCACCAATAATTATCGTCAGAATGATGACTTCATGAGGCTCCACCCACTTTCGCCTCGTTATAATTCAGGATAACACTGAAGGCTACCATGGGCACTGTTGGATTAGAGAATTTAACATTTGTCTATAAAAACTAATTTCTCGAGCAGTTGTAAGAAGTGCTAAATGATCCTCAGGGATCTCAGCAGTTGGCCTAAACGTTTAATTCATGTATATTATTGCTATACTGTTGCGGCACTACTGCTACAGTAGTATTACTAAGCTAGCACTGATACCCAACCCACATCTATGTATCGTTCCGCCATTTATAAAGTCTTTGGGTTTCAGAGCCGATGGAGTTTCTGACTGGTGGATGGGCGGGGCAACATTTCGTCAAAAGGTGTGTTTACCTTGCTTACGTAATGAATGTTTTTCGACTCTTGGCTCGTAATCATTGGCCATGGCGTCGGCTAGATAATTCTTACTCTATAAAAATTAAAACTATCGGGTTTAGGTTATTGATAATGCTGACAAAATTTGTGTGGTTGTAAAATATACATATGTCAACTTTCAGCTACATACGATGCTTTGACAAGGAGCAAAGTCCAAAAAACCGTGTTACAGAGACCCCGAATCTCATAGTTGTGTATAGTCTAAACGGTATGAAAATTGGTTATTCAATCATTGCATTTTTAGAAACTGTCTTCAAAATAATTGAATTATAAATATGAGCTTTCTAATTTTGTCCACTTCTTTCCCACTGTGAATCGCCAAAGTACTAAACTGTACCGACAACCGTTTTGCACTGGAGGGCCTCTACACACACGAACAAACGCTAAACTCCATAGTCATTAAATAATTTACATTAATAGGAAATAATTAGCAAACCTGCCTGGATCTGCAGGAACAGTATCTTCGCTTTCTAAATATTCGCAAGTAGTAGTACTAGAAAGCCTACCATCAACTCCAAGGGAGGTACAGCTACAGCAGAAAAAAAAATAGGAAAAGTATTAAAGATAAAAACTTCTTTTTCACAGATGTACAAAATACTAATGAGCTCGTGATTTAGACTCAAAACCAAAATAGTAAAAGAACCAGACTTCATAACAAATTAAATAGATCTTTGACCCTAATGAAATTAGCCAAAGAGCACTTTTATTGTAAAGAAACCCACAGGCGTTAATGTTTCACGATAATCGTAAGGAAAAAAATTAAATAACATTACCGAACATGAAACAGTGCAAAACGTTGATTTTTAATGAGCAGAAAATAGTGATATTATATTAAATAAGCTAAGATATCAAGTCAGAGGGTTCTGTAACTTAACAATACTCATTTGTGACATACAGACGTGCCGCACCTTTAGACTGTTTCAGGTCAGACTGTGTTAATAATAGCATTTTGTGCGGAAGGTAAAACGCACCAATTTACATTAATGCTACACAACCGTACTGAAATTAATTCCTATTTATATATAAAATCATCCAACAAAATGCTTTACAACTAATCAATTAACTACTATATTTAATCTATTAAAAGCATATTCAGTTATGTACTACAAATCAAACGAACAATCATTCAAGCACCCATTGCTCTCCTTGGCAGTAATAAAATCAACAAATATACAAATTATCAACATATAATTTAATTGACATTGTTCATAAAAGTCAACGAAACCCAACCCCATCCTCGGGTTTTATTTGTTTATATATCAGTGAAACACTCCTCCCATCTCTCTCTCTCTCTCTCTCTCTCTCTCTCTCTCTCTCTCTCTCTCTCTCTCTCTCTCTTTCGTGATAGAAGAAAATGTCGAGTCTGTAAAAACTTCAGACTAACGAAGTGTACAAACAAAGGCGACATCCTTTTGTTGTCACCCTTCTAACCAAAACTTTTCCCATAGGCAACTTTCGTACGTCAAGATTTCCCTTATATTTCAGATCACCAAAGGCTCCTGAGAATAAAAGAACTTCGTATCTAACCTAAATCTATCCCCAAAACATTTGATGTTTCCAAAAGAATAAACTGGATACTGGAAAAGACGAAGATGTATAGAGAATTACCTTCCTGTTTAGAAGAAAACTGTGAAGATTACAATATTTTTTGGTTCCATGCAGATGTCGAATAGATTCAATCGAACAAGACAGAGTGCACAAGATATTATAGTCAACCTGACTTCGGGTAATATGAGCTTACAGCAGAATTACTAAATTTTCTGAATATCTATACTTCTCAGGGGAAATATCAACTTTGATTTTTACATATCTAAATACTCACTACATATTTGTAAAAGCCTATTGACGTTCTATTGAATGAATATTTCGCGTTATTGAAAGGATTTAGTCACAGTTAAGTACCAAGAAGATACTAAAATTCATGTATATCGACAAGTATTTGATTTGTCATTCCAGTTAAAACTAAATACAGAAAATGTCCTATTTTTTCCACTTGAAAACCAAGCACTCAGACAAAATAATGAACAAATTTAATCCTATACCCCACATAGTACAGAGTTTGATTCTCAAAAACAATATTGTCGTGAAAATTCATTATTAATTGGTATATAAGGTAAATTCTATTTAAGTTTAAAAAAGACTCACAATCAAGACATACCATAAGACGATCAATTCTTTGTCATAATATTCTTCTATACAGATGACAAAAGTCTGTACTTTTATTGTGACCTTCAAAACTTAATATTAGTGGCAAAAATATCAGTTAAGAAGTCTATTTGGTATCTTAATACAACTATTGTACTCATGTATTGAAAAACGAAGGATTATCCGTACTACCACTTATTTCGGAATTTCTTTACTAACATGCAATAGAAATATAATGTTTAAAGGGCTACATTATCATCAAAGCTATCTTTATAATTATTCAGTCAACAATTAATGCATTTTAGCATTATATAAACGAAAAAGGCAGAATGGCTTTCTGTAAAAGTCTTGTTCCTATCTCAGGCATTTGTTAAAACAGAATAATTTGTTAAAGGAAAATGGCTTCTAAGTAAAAAAAACTGCTATTTTCCATTTTAGCCGCTGTATTTCAATCCGAATAGTGATGAACACACAAATGATAAATATTCGACTGTGGTTCAACTTGCTCCCAGTAAAAATGGAACAAGGTTAATAGCTATAACCTAACGTTTTCTAAAATACTGAACTATGATAGTCATAACCACCCTCCCTCCCTCTCTCTCTCTCTCTCTCTCTCTGATTATAAGCATTCTCTACGCTTTTCAATAAACTTTATATACTGGAACTATGGTGTATACACATTCATGCAGAAAGTATTTAATACAAAATTATTTGAGTGACATGTGTTTCTCTGTTGTTAAACAATGTTGAGTTTTGCTTGCTTACGTAGGGCTCCCAAATTTTCCAATATTGTTAAACTTATCTAGCACTTGACCTATATTACTTCAATTATATAAACAGCTAACAAAGATGCATCAGTGTGCATTCTTTTCACACCCTATTCTCAATTGTATTTTCAATTCCCATATAGAGAGCGTATTAAAATTTTATTCACATTTACGGCTTTATTAATTGTGTGTAATGCTTAAAAAAATGTCTCTGATCAAGAAGCTGCGAAAGAGGACGGGGGAAAGTTATGTATTCCTATATCAATCGTATGGCAGCCTTCATTCTTGAAAAACATAAAAATTTAAACAATTATTAGTTCAAAGACTTTATCCGGGAAATCTGCCTCTCGAGGAAAAGGTAAATACCGGACAAGAAGAGAAAAACAAGACCTAAGGAGAATCACTTGACCGAATTAACTAAACAAGATAATGAAAGTAATATAGATGAAAATTCCTATTGAAACCAATACACAAAATCTTAAAGCTTACAAACTTAAGACCTCAAAAATCGTGATTAAATTTTGAATAAAGAAAACAATATCGGATAAGATGATAAAAACAGAATGAACTAACACATAGATCCACTTCTTTTTGCACCAAAGCTTATTGGCACTTTTGAGAATTTCCTAACCTCAGAGGATTTATTCCGCCAGTATACTACGAAACCTCAGCAAAAAAGCACCGCAACTCTTCTAATATTTAACAGTTTTGAAGATTCAAATTTCCGATACATGATAACCCTTAACCATTGAAGCTTGTTTGTCCTTTCTTAGCAATCAGTAAACAAAGCACATTCAATATACAAGAAACAGAATCATTAGCAGAACTCATTCACTTTCACCAAACAATCGATAATTAACTGATAAATTTTCCAATGGACTTACTCGAACTCAAACAAATATGTGAAGTTCTCGAGATTTCTTTTCACGGGGAAAATCCAAACGATTTCTTTCATCTCATTTCTCAACTGGAGTGAGTGATTCGTTGTCTGTTCCCAAAAGGGAATCAGGGGTAATCCAGAGCGAAGTATGCTTGAAAAA
>NC_087200.1:102383167-102388167 GCF_015104395.2 Macrobrachium nipponense | reverse complement strand
GAATGCTTCTTCACACTCGCTAGTCCAAATAAATTTTTCCTTCAATTTTTTAGGCAAAAAGATCATTCAAGGGACGAGCAATGTCAGAAAAGTTCTAACGAACCTCCTATAGTATCCCGTCATACCTAGCACCCTTCGAACTTCTCGAACATTGCACGGTCTCTTTAGATTAGTTATAGCCTCGCATTAGCCTGTTTCGCTATATGACCCTACCAACCTCATGACCCAGATACACAACTGTGGCCTTACCAAATTCGCATTTAGCGAGGTTAAT
Source organism: Macrobrachium nipponense (assembly GCF_015104395.2). Classification (NCBI taxonomy): domain Eukaryota; kingdom Metazoa; phylum Arthropoda; class Malacostraca; order Decapoda; family Palaemonidae; genus Macrobrachium; species Macrobrachium nipponense. The sequence goes on along the minus strand of NC_087200.1, from coordinate 102,387,893 downwards.
GACTAAGCCCGCAGCACAGAGAGCTTCAAAAATTTTACCCACCTGAGTAAATGAGTTTTCCAATCATTACTGTGAACAACAAGATCACTCATGTAGATCTCGGTACCTTCTAACCCACAGACCACACGGTTCATTAATCTTTGAAAAGTACAAGCAGCATTCCTCATCCCAAAAGGCATGACCTTGCATTCATACAACCCGAATGGGGTGACAAATGCTGAAATTTCTCTTGTTCGATCCGACAAAGGAACTTGCCAGTAGCCCTTGAGCAAATCCAACTTTGTAATATACTTTGCTGAACCAATGCGGTCTATGCAGTCGTCAATTCTTGGAAGAGGAAAGGAATCATTTTAGTATGTGTATTAACTTTACGATAGTCCACACACATCTGATACTGTCCATCGGATTTCTTCACCAATACTATAGGGGAGCTCCAAGGACTAACAGAAGGTTGTATTAAATCATGCTTCAGCATATATTCCATTTCCTTATTGACTATATCCATTTTAGTGGGATTTAGTCTATAAGGACTTTGTTTAATTGGTGAAGCTTCTCCTACTACCACATCATGTTCCAATTAAACTGGTCAATCCGGGAGAATCTCTAACCAAATCTGAAAGAACGAATTAAGCCTTCCATTTCCCTTCTTTGATTTAGATCAAGATGCTTCAGATGCTCATCTAACCCATCCAAACATTGCACATTCTTGGATAGAGCATCTGAAGGTACTTGATTCAATTATTTCTCAGACCCATCAGGAAAGCACCTCTGCCACCAAAGAAACCGATTCATACCCTGTTCCAAAGGAATCAGATCTACTAGAGATATAAGGTTTCAGTCTATTAATGTGAAAATTAATTCGACACTTTCGTTTGGTCCCGGGAGCTTCTATTTCATAATTAAGATGGATAACTTCCTCAACACCTTCCAAGGCCCCTTATACCTTGGTTCAAGGAAGTTATCCGAATCAGTACCCAACACCAAAACTAATTCCCAGGCTCAAACGACCGAGCTCGAGTTTTCTTGTCATAATTAATCTTCATAGCAGCCTGAGAGCTAGCTAAATTTTCTCTCAGCAAACTTCCAGGCGCTAGAATTTTTCCTCTAAGATTATCAACAAATTCACCCCACGTTCGTCTCCTTTATTTCATCAGATTCCAAAACTTCATATAAAATTTCTAAAGGGCCTCGTATTTTATGTCCAAAGACTAATTCAAAAGGAGCCACGCCTGTGATGAATTTGGATGACTTCTAAGAGCAAAGAGAGCAAAAGGAAGACCCTTATCCCATTCCTCTCCATGCTCTAACAAAATCTCCTAAAATTGATTTAAGAGTTTGATGGAATCTTTCCACCACTCCCTGACTCTCTGGATGGTAAGGAACACTAGTAGTGTGCAGAATGGCCAGATCTGCACACTTACTTCGAAATTCCTTACTAGTAAAATTAGTTCCACAATCAGTTTGTATCTTACGAGGGATTCCATACCTCGAAAGAAAAGTTACCAACTGGTTAATACAGCCTTAGATGTGACTTTCTTCATGGGAATGGCTTCAGGAATCGTGATTGCCCGATCCATCACAGTCAGTAAATAGATAAAACCTGTTCTAGTTTTAGGCAGAGGGCCTACTATATCAACTAACCAGCTCATTAAATGGCTCCCCAATAGCTGGTATGGGATATAAAGGTGCTTTTACAATTGTTTTGATTAGTTTTACCTACCACTTGGCACACTGGACATTCTTTCACATGTTTTTTACTGACGATTTCATTCCTGGCCACCAAAACATTTAGCCAACCTACGGAACGTCTTCCAGAGACCAAAATGACCAGAGAATGAATCATCATGAGATAAATTTAATATTTGTCTCTGAAATTGAGAAGGCACCACTATTTGCTCAATACGGGACATTTGGGATCATTAGCAAACAGGGACGACTCACCCTATATAATTATGCCCCACTTTTTACCCAGAATCGAGGTCTTTTCGTCAAGTCAGACGTATCACCTAAATTAAAATTAAACTCTCTTTTTCTGGGCTTCAATAAAAGCTGCTCGATCCCAATCGGGAATTACATTATCACTACTTACTACTGACCCGGGCCGGTCTTCCTACATCTACGTCTACCTCTAAACTACTCAAATTTAACTCTTCATCATTATTTAATAAGTCTACAGCCCTTGCGGCAGCTCTAGTGGTAACTGCACTGGACACTTATTGATTGACAATATTGGGAATAATTCCTGGCCATCACTATTAATCATATCATTTCCTAATATGCCAGCAATACCAGCTATAGGAAGACTCTCGACAACGGCCAACTCGGTCTTTCCATAATACCCAGGGAATGACAACATTACCTCTACTAAAGGAGCTGAAACTATTGTGTTCGGGAAACCTCCCAGAACAATAAAGTTCCCTGAATACTTCACCAAACCTTTTTTAAACTGCTTTCCAGCACTAACGAACGAGCAGACCCTGTATCTCTCAAAAACCTAACATCAATAATGACGGAATTATAAATTACTTTACCAAGGCCATATGTATTTATCATATTTTAGTCATTCCTGTGGATTATTATTTCCATCTCCGGGCGTACTATTCCACCACTACCACTATTTATTATCGTAATTTTACGTCAGGAGATGCACTTGGCATTAAAGCCACAGGATTATTCCTTTGAAGATAATTTGTTCTGGCGTGACACTGAGCTTGGAAATGACCGGGTTTATTACACACCAGAAACAAGTCTTCATATTAATATTTCTCGTTCCAGAATTACCTCCATTGGAAAATACACGAGTACCAGGTTTACTCGTGAATTTTCCAATTCTTACTAACAGGGAAATTATTCTGAACCACAGATTTTCAATTAGGCTTATTATTATCACCTCTTATTCCTTTATGAAAATTCGCGACTTTAATACATTATTACTATTCATATCCTTGCTGGCGAAAATTGCCTGAACTGTTCTATGGGTCAAGACAAAGAATTCGTCAGCCACTTGAGCTGCCTTACCTAAATTAGTGACCTTCAATTCTTCCAGATAAATTCTTAGTTCTTTGGAGCAAGATTTCTTAAACTCCTCCAAAAGCATGAGTTCTCTCAAGAAGAAAAAGTGACAAACTTGACGACTTTTCAAACCAGTCGTCAAACTGTTCCTCCTTGAACCTGGCAAATTCTAAAATACGATAAGGAAGGATGTTTATTAAAATTCCTAAACTTTAACCTGTATGCCTCAGGGACCAAATCATAGGCTTTTAAAAAATTAGTGCCTTTACCTTGTGATAATCCATGGCTATCCCTTCTTCCAAGGCATTATATACCCGGATTGCGTTGCCTACCAGTTTTTGACACTGAATCAGCACTGTCCACATCTCTGTGGCCAAAGACAACCGAGCTGACACCCTCTCAAAGGCCTTGAAGAATTCAGGAACATTCCTTTCATCAAAATGGGGACCAATTTTAATGCAGCACCAATATTAAACCTGTCAGGCTGACTATCTCTGGGGTGCTAAATTGGTTAGAGGCCCCCTGTAACCCTAGCCATTTCCAAATTAAGGTTGGCCATCTCTATCTCATGCCTCCTCACCCTCTCGTTCTCCGCATGTTCCAATTTCAACCAACTCTATCTTTTTACAAATTAAGTCATAGTTCCTGAATTTCCTTTGAATCAGAATTTACAGGAACTGTAGGAACTGTTGGCCCTAAATTCTCTTCAGTAAGAAGGGGTTTGTGGTAATATTCTTCTTGGAGGCAAATTGGCCGACCTTCATAAATGACTCCAGTCTGAGGAGGATCATCAAATAAACGAAAACCTGCACCACCACTAATTCCATTATCATCTACAACTAACCTATCATCATTCCCTAATTCACTACCTCTATCACTAATATTTTCCCCAACTAACCCTTTCAGCTTCAGCCAAACCTTGCACAGCACTGTTCTTCACCATTATCAATAACTTTCTCTTGGTATCCGTCATTTTGAACGGAATACCTAACCACCTAGCACAACTAACAAGATACTCCTTACCTAGTACTGGTAAATGCCTAATACAGTCGGCAGACCCTAAAAACTCTGCAAGACTAAACTCAAAATCTTCCAAATTATCCATAGTGGTAGGAGAGAAAGGTATTTCCAAAAATAAATACTATAACCACCACTGAGGAGCGTTCTAAAGTCCCATTACTGTGTACACCTGAGCGCAAATCCTGTCACGGTCGCCAGATTGTTACGACCTTATTTGCGGCCATAATTTCAAGGGTTCTTGTCTCTACTCAGAATTTGCGGTCAGTAAAAAAAATGTAACACAGCAACTAGGAACAAAAGAACAAACACCTCAACAAAAGTTACAATATTTATTTACAAACACACACAAAAAAAGGTAATGGTTGGTAACGATAATAACCAAAATAAATGAATGTATAAATCAAGGGAAAACCAACCTTAAGATCTTTAAAAGATCACCTACAGCTAAATTAAACCCTAACATAAGAAATAGGAAATTTAAATGTGCCACTTACTTCAGGCAGGTACTTGTCAAATTACTGGCCAGAAAAATCTAACCTATTAAACTAAGTTAGGTAGAAGGAAGCAAAGAGAAAATAAATTGGAAACTTAATATTGTTCCTACCTAACACAGACAAACTAACTTAAATGCTAAACTGAACTTAAATAAATAAACAATGAATTACGAAAAATAATCTTACAAATAGATGCAAAG
>NC_087200.1:102353167-102378167 GCF_015104395.2 Macrobrachium nipponense | reverse complement strand
GCACTGCCATATGACACGGGTAAGGTGTCAAAGGATAGGGATCGTAAATGGCCTAGATACAGATGGGAAAACATATCGTATTTATGTAAATTGCTTAATTTAATTGCTTTAAGAGGTTATGTAAACTTATCAGTATTCTGTTTAAAAGTTACACTGTGCAGAAATGTTACTGGGAAAGTGGGGGATGTGCCCCTTCCGGTAAGCAACGAAATTAGCTAAATAACAAAGATTGGTAAATAGCAAATTAGATAAAGCATCCAAGAGCAACTCACTTACCTTGTAAGTGAACAGCAATTTTACGAGAAAATAGATCCTAACTAGTAGCTTGACATTTCTACTGTCTAAAATGTGTATTCACTTGTTCAAATTTTAAATTTATATTTGCAAAACTAATTGCTTCTAAAAATACATATAATACAGCACTGGACAGTTAAATCACAAAAAAAACTTAGCTGATTTCTATAGTTGTACCTGTTTACCGAGTATGTTTACAAGATATGTCAAATACTACAAACAAATAACTTAAAATTCACAAAAATTGCGTAATATAAACAAAATCACAAGCATCTTTGTTTTATCATAGGTTATAAAACGCTAGACTCTTTCAGTGTGCTCCCACCCCATTTATTTCTGTGTGATAAAGATGCTTGTAGTTTTGTTTATATTGCGCAATTTTTTTTTCATTTTGAATTATTTGTTCGTAGTATTTAACATATCTTGTAAGCATACTCAGCAAACAGGAACAACTATAGGAATCAGCTATTATTTTTGGTTTTTTAACTGTCCAGTACTGAATTGTATGTATTTTTTACAATTAGTTCTGCAAATATAGATGTAAAATTTGAATAATTGAATGAATATTTTAGACAGTTAAAGTTTCAAACTACTAGTTAGGATTTACTATTTTCTCGTGAAATTGCTGTTCACTTACAAGGTAAGTGAGTTGCTCTCGGATGCTTGATCTAATTGGCTATTTACCAACCTTTGTTATTTAGCTAGTTTCGTTACTTACCAGAGGGGCACATCTCCTACTTTCCCAGTAACAATCCTAGCTTTCTGATATGGAGGAGAGTGGACTTCAACTACTATTTTCTTTTTATCCAAGGAACTTGATTCCTTGGATATTTCAGGGGCAGAAGCACCCTAGCTGTTGGCTTCACTGTTGTTACATTTTCTATGGGGTTTGGAAATCTAAATGATTTGAGCAGATGGAGGAGAGGAGTTCTTACTCTCTTTGGACCTTTAGTTTGTTCTTGTTCCATTTCTTCAAGGTTTCTTGCTGCAGAGATGGGACAGACACAGAGAAGCTATATCAATTGGATTATGATTCTATATAAGCAGGCGCATCTTCCTTAAAGAGGGGTGTTTCAACCCTTCCAGGCTGATTTTAGTTTCAGTAGTTCTTGCTTTTACAGCAAGTAAAGGTGGTACATTCTTGACTTGAGTTTTCATAGGGGCTACGGAATTCAGCGCCTTAATGTAGGTCTTTGTCTGACCAATAAATTTTTTAGTGTAACTAATGGTTATATGTTCAAGCATTAGCTTTACATACAGCTGCCTCTTCATATTTGTATTGGCTGCACTTTTTATTGGATTGGGTATGATCCTGTTCACAATTAATACATTTTGGCTGTTTCGAACAAGGACCATGTTCTGGAGCTGAGCAATTATTAAAAATTTTATTGTTTTTTTTTTTTTTTTTTTGCAGAATCTCAGAATCTAGATGGATGCCCAAATTGAAAACAGTTATAGCACTGCAGAGGTTTTGATAAAAATGGTTTAACTTTGATCCCTTACATTTCCAAAATTGATGTCATAAATGGTAACATCAGTCCTCTTCAAATTAAAATGCCCCCCGTTGGGGAAGAAAGATTTTTTTTGTTTTTTACCTTCCATACAGAATTGTACAAAAAAAATTTTGATATCTACTCTTTCTGTCAATTAACAATTCAACTACTGCTTTCCTTTTCCATAACTGATTTCTCATTGTGGGTTCCTAGATTTTCCTTTATCCTATCATCTTTCTCGAACTTCGTTGTCAGCATATAAACCTGGTCTTTCATTTGGCATGAATGAGGACACTGCCTTTATCAAACCTTGAGATGTTACCCGCCATATCCCATTACAGCCAAACTTTTTTTTTTTTTTTTTTTTTTTTTTTGGGTGGGGGGGGGGGGGGGGGGGGGGGGGGGTGGGGGGGGGGAGGAGGGGGGGGTGGGGGGGGTGGGGGGGGGGGGGGGTCGATGTATCAGCTAAAATTTGCAGTAATTTAATTTTCCTTTTCCCTCCCAGCAGAGTACTAACCTAACCAACATTGGAGGTTGGGGGTGATTCTTTCAAAAGTGGCCTCATTGTCAATCCAGATTTGGCTGAGCCAAATTCTACCCATTGTGATGGTTCCTCAATATACATCCGTTAATTTTTAGGTTTATTTGTCAGTCAGTGCTCCTTTGACAGTCTTTGCAAATTTTTCATATTTTGTGATATTGCTGCTGGCTTTGAGTGCAGCTGCATGGCTTTTCAAGGTAACCATGCTTCCCATTTTCTTTCACTTTCATCAAAGTTCATCCTTAACTCGTTCATTTTACCAAAACTACCAAACGAAAGAGAGTGTGTTTTGTAGTCACATTCTAAGGAAATGTGCTTTACATGCAGTACCCACAAACTATCTACTGTGTTCCCACAATGGCAATTTTTCAACTTGTGATGACTACCCTGAGAGGTAGTACCACCACTGGAGCATTCCATATCCACAGTCAAGTTCACGTCATTGGTTGTCATCTGCGCCAAATCATCATCAAAGGGCCCAGGTACCGAATCCTTAAAGTCACTACTCATAAAGGATAAGGTAAAAAAAAAAAAAGATAAAAATTAAACCTGAAAACATTAAAAAGACATCATCAGCCTTTCATAAAGTATATTCTTCCATCAATGGCACAAGTGAGAACAGACTCACAAATGTCCTAGTCCCTACCCTACCCTACCCAAGGGGATGGCACAACATGATTAGTGTAAGCCAATACCGCTTGATAGGACAGAGTATTAGAAGAATACAATCGCCTCCACCCTAACCATGTTATAGGAAAACCAGAAAGAATGCTGAGAGTCCTATTCTCAGGACCGGAAACCCACTGGAATCTGTGGTCCAGCCCTGAAGAATAGTTCCTCCCTTGAGATATCAATCTGATGTCTCTCAGGTCTGAACATTGTCGGGTAGTTGATGGTCCTACCACAATTCCCACTATTTAGCTTCAGATACGTATATACCCAGTCTCGGGTTTGATAACTTTTTTTATTTATCAGGTAAAATAAATATTTGCAAAGGTGGAAAATTCCACAAAAGTTAATCCAAATAAACATATAATGATGTATGGGACTCTTGGACTCGAACCCGGGAACAAATTCCTGGGGTTCAAAAGCCCCCTCACCACATCAAGGTGGTCCCAATTTCAGGCGGCTTGTGGTGGAAGTGACCCTGCATGGGATGTCATTAAGTTCTCCTGGCAGTGTTGGCCATGGGTTAGGTTATATCTTGACTTAAATTATGACCGAAATTCTCACCATTAAGGACATTGAAGTGTTAAAGTAAGCAGGTAATCCTGTAAACCACTTTATGCTTAATTTTGCATGGGAGATGAGGGGGTCAGAGTCCATGAGAAACTTGACTCTCTCCACTATGGTGTCTAGCCTCACCAAATAATAAATGCCTCATTCATAGGAGTTTGGTGACTTGCTGTACGATAGTCTAGTGATTCCTACACTCCTTTGATCGCGTCCCAGATCCGTGAAAATTTCTCTTTTTTTTTTTTTTGCATTTGTTATTCGTTCTTACACAGTTTTCAGACTCGAATGATTCCTGTAATCCTTTGTTCACGTCCAAGATCCGTGAAAATTTGTCTTTTTTTTGTGTTTGTCAACTTTTTATGAGAGATTTTGCTGTTTGGAAGGCATTTTCTGCCATATGGTACACTGCAGGTAGGCTTAGTTCAGCAAGCCCTTTTAGAGCAGGTTGTAAGGGTCACTAGCGTAGATTTCCGCCAACCAGGTCCTTAGCCTCTTGGTGATAGTACATATTGTCTTGAGAGAGGATAAGCTTTTCACAGATCACTCCTTGAGAATGGTTTGCAAAGTATATCTTTGAGTTTGGGTTTTTGTACATACGTTAATTTCCTCATCGGAAAAGGCTGCACTGACAGATAGCAGTCTCGACATCGGAATGGTTCAATTTGCACTGTATAAGGTAAAAACAACTGTTCACTAGCGCGGAACTTGTGTGTCGGGCAGAGGTAATGTTAGGTGCCAGGGTCACTGGAGAGATGGTTGGAGGATGGTCTGATGACATTTTTGTGGTCAAGGGAGGGCCGAGGACTAAAACAGACACAGTACACAAGGTATTGTGTAGACACACTAATAACACACTGCCTTCTATGCGAGGTATAACCACAAAGGGTGAAAAACTTTTTTTTATGAAAAAAAAAAATAAAACACACCAGATCTTTCAAACACATTCTCAAAAATATTTCTACTGACCGGCCACAGGAAATCATTATATAAGGGAAAGTGTTCAGAAATGTTTTCTGAACAGCTTTTTAATCCTACATGGTACCTTTCTTTGAAGAAATGGTTTGCCTTCCAAATGGCACACTGAAATAAGTTAGTAAAAAACTGATATGTCAAAAACACGATATTTAAAAATTCTGAGGGTACTATTTGGACGGGAAAAGCTATTTACTGTTAGACTTAACTGAATGTTGTGAGCAGTAATTGTTTTTATTTATAGGCACTGATTCACTTGGGAGGAAAAATAAGTGAGGTAAACGCTACAAATACAAGTATTTTCTCATCATAATACATTTATGTTCCCTATCTTTAGTGCCATATAAACTGATACACAGAAAAACTAGAAACCTTTGATTTTCCACAACATTACAGCATTGTTCCTGAACTATTATGAACAAAAAATCAGCACTACTCAAAACATAACTTTCACATGGTTATATTGCGGAGTTATGGGAGTTCCATTTGACAACATCCTTGAGAGAGTGAGAGACAGAGAGAGAGAAGAGAAGAAGAGCGAAAGAAGAAAGGTAGAGAGAGAGAGATGAGATGAGGCCCGTCTGCCGTAATTTGGTGGATGGATGGTTAATGACTGAATTGGGCTGTTGGTAAAGTTCTGGTTGTCTGCCGGTGCAAGTTGGTGTTGGTTGCTGGGATCAGGGTTTTGCGGCAGTCTTTAGTTAGTCATTAGGCAGAGCCTGTGAAGATCAGTAGTGGTCGGCAGTGGTCTATGAAGTATTGGAGGCTATTGTAAGTCAACTGAGTTGTGTTATTGGTTTGTTAGTTTGGCGGGTTGTTGAGTTGGATATTGCTTGTTGCTTGGGAGTTGTTGTGCCTGTGTTGTTAGATTTGTTGTGCTTGTGAGTTCCTGTTGAGTTGTATGTGAGTTGTTGTGGTTGTGAGTTGTTGAGGGTTGTTGTTGGTGAGCTGTTGTGATTCCTTGGTGTTGTTAGTGGGTGTGTGTGTGTGTGCCTGTGTTGTTCCTTTTTGTGTTGTTGAGTTGTGGTTGAGTTCCTGTTGTTGCGTGTGTTGAGTTGTGGTTGTATTCCTTGTTTTTTGTTGCACTGTTGAATTGTGGGGTTGTGGTCCTTGGGTGTTGTGTTGTTGGGTTGTGGTGTTGTGGTTCTTGGTTCTTTTCTTTGTTGTTGTTAGTGTCTCAGCGACCTCAACCAGAGGACATCACAGCATACCCCGAGTATCTGGAGTTGGGTGAGTACATGTGTTTGTGTTTTTTTTTGTTCTGTGTGTAGGTAGGTCAATTGTCCTGGGTGTATTCAGTAGTGTAGAGAGGAAAGTGTGACTGAGGGTGAGTTTGGCAGGTGGATTGGTTAAGTTTATGTGGGGGGGGATTTTGCCTGCTTGTTTTTTGAGCTTGTGATCCCACCACAGTTAGTCTGGCTCCGTAGACACAAGGGTCAATTAGGATGGGAAATTGAGATGCTTGGCACTCTTTTGAAATACCCAAGCCACACCAACTGCTAACATCTTTGGCAGTTGTCTTGTTTGTTGCACATACAAACAGTAATATAATAAGCATCTTGGTGCCATTTAATTCTTGTAATTTTAAGACAACTGGAGGAAAGAGCTCATTCTCATAAATTCTCTGAAGGCGGGGTTACCATGTTTTTCTCAGAATGTTTAGAATCCTAAGCGCTAAGGTAATCGGATAATTCCCCTCTCTCTCTCTCTCTCTCTCTCTCTCTCTCTCTCTATCTCTCTCTCTCTCTCTCTCTCTCTCTCTCTCCTCTCTCTCTCTCGTTAGCAATTCTCTGAACGAAAGCGAGAATCAACTTTACTTGCTTCATGTATTAACTGTACAGCCTAGTATCCTATCAATCCTTGATCCCAGTTCTGATTCAACTATCATCAAACGGTGAATGAGGGACCATCTACCTCTTAAAACATTGCCCCTGATTAGGTTAACCAAAAGTTTCGAAAGACAAAGGACGGGAAAAAATATTACATTTAAATTGATGAAAGGAGTGCAAATACAGATTTTCAAAAAGGCTGCACTACTCTGACTTCGGCAGGGAAGCCTCCTAAGCTTCTTCAAAATTGGGTCATGAACTGGGGCTTGCCCTTGACAACAGAAAACAGAAGCGTTTCATGTATACTTGTTATCCCTCAGTTTCCTTTATATTATGTGTGAACGTCCACACAGTGTATGCACAAGTGCTACATGGTTGTGTAATGGTTGTCTGCATGGTCATGAAATGGACCTGTAAGTGTAAACAGATATATTATCTTACTATAACGGATTTATGTCTGTCCGTTCATCCATCTGTCATTCAATAACGGCCAAATGGCTGGTTCAATGGGCATGAAATTTGGCAGGATTACAGTGGGGACCCTGGAGATGGCTTATAATGGAGTTTCATCCTACCTTTCCCCGCAAGGGGGTGGGGGTGAGAAGGGATTCCCTGAAACGGAGCTGGTTCTGCCAATGGAAAGGGGCTGGCTATACCAGTAGACTTAGTTACTTTACTAATTCATCATACATAATTTCTTTTTACATATCACTTATCATTTGGAAAAGAATACTATACGGTAAACATCAATGACATCAAAGAGGGTGGAGTTTGAGAAGGGGGTTGACAGAGAGAGAATGAGAGGGAGAGGAAGTGAGGGAGAGTAGACAGGGTGTTAGGGAGAAGAAAGACGAAAAAAGACAGATAGGGTTAGAGAGAAAGTGAGACAGAGAAGAGCGGTGTGGGTTTAAAGCCAGAAGAGAGAGAGATGAGAGAGAGAGAGATGACGAAGAGAGAGAGAGAGAGAGATATTGGTATTAGTGAGAAGAAAGAGGGAAAGAGACAGAGATGGTTGGAGAGAGAAAGAGAGTGAGGGAAAGGAGCTAGAGGGAGAGGAAGAGAGAGAGAGAGAGTGAGAGAAAGGAGCAAGAGGGAGAGGAAGAGAGAGAGAGAGTAGAGAGGGTGTTAGGTAGGAGAAAGATGGAAAAAGTGTGATAGAGAGAGAGAGAGTTGGTATTACTGAGAAGGAAGAGGGAGACAGAGATTGTTGGAGAGAGAAAGAGAGAGAGTGAGAAAGGAGCGAGAGTAAAGGTGGTGTTAGTTAGGAGAAAGATGGAAAAAGTGAGAGAGAGAGAGAGAGAGAGAGAGAGAGAGAACAAGTTTATCAATTGTCATTCAGAGTTATCCCAGGCAGTCACAACCAAAGGGACTTGTCGAGGGAGGTGAAACTTGGCAGGTTTTATTAGTGGGGGACCCTATGATGGTTTAAAAATGGATTTTCCATCCTACCTCCCACCCTCTCCACACAAAGGGGTGGGGGTGAAAAGGGATTCCCTGAAATGGAGCTGGTTCTGCCCGTAGACTTAGTTACTTTACGAATTTATCATACATAATTTCTGTTTACATATGACTTATCATTTGGAAAAGAACACCATAGGGTAAACATCATAGTCATCAAAGAGGTTGGAGTTTGAGAAGGGGAGTTACAGAGAAAGAGAGAATGATAGGGAGAGGAAGTGAGAGAGAGTAGATGGGGTATTAGGGAAAAGAAAGGGGAAAAAAGACAGGAAGGGTTTGGAGAGAGAGAGAGAGAGAGAGAGAGAGAGAGAGACGAGAGAGAGAGAGATGAGAGAGAGAAGAGAGAGAGAGCTGATTATTAAGTGAAAGAAAGGGAAGGGAAAGAGACAGAGATGGTTGGAGAGAGAAAGAGAGAGTGAGAGAAAGGAGCAAGAGGGAGAAGGAGAGAAAGAGAGACCTTATAGACCTTGTAGCTCGTTTGGGTTTCCCCAGGTCCCTCAGTGTGAGGCACCTCTAATGTCTACCAGAAATTGCTAATCCATCTTTCAGTATATTTTGCATCATCCAATCTTGGATGGTCTGGGATGCAGCTTAGATATTTGTCAAGCTTATTCTTAAACACATCTACACTCACTCCTGATATGTTCCTCAGATGAGCTGGCAACGCATTGAATAGACGCTGCATTGTCGATGCTGGTGCGTGGTGGGATTAAGGTCCTGTGTGCTTTCCTTAGTTTTCCTGGTATAATTTTTGGCACTATTAAGCTACCTCTGCTTGCTCTTCCTGATATTTTAGCTCCATGATGTTTTCAGCAATTCCTTCTATCTGTTTTCATGCCTGTATTATCATGTAGCGTTCTCTTCTCCTTTCTAGACTATATAATTTGAAAAATTGTAGTCTTTCCCAGTAGTCAAGATCCTTAACTTCTTCTATTCTATCTGTAAAGGACCTTTGTACACTCTATTTCTACAATATCCTTTTGGTAGTGTGGATACCATATCACATTGCAATATTCAAGTGGACTACATACATACGTTTTATAAAGCATTTCATGTGTTCGGCTTTTCTTGTTTTGAAGTGCCTAACAACATTCCCATTTTTGCTTTACATTTTGCTAATAGAATTGCTATTTGATCATTGCATAACATGTTCCTTTTCAACATCGCACCAAGGTCTTTTACTGCTTCCTTATTTATGATTGTTTCGTTATTAGGTTCCATATATGCATATAGCATTCCATCTTTATCTCCATAATTTATTGATTCAAATTTATCAGAATTAAATACCATCCTATCTACCTGTGCCCAATCATATATTTTGTTTAGGTCTCTTTGTAGCGAGTTCCTATCTTCATCACAAGTAATATCTCTACTTATTCTTGTGTCATCGGCGAAACTACTCACTGCCGAGTCCTTAACATTACTGTCTATGTCTGCAATCATAATAACAAACAGCAATGCAGCTAACACCGTACCTTCTGGCACACCGGATATTACCTTAGCTTCATCTGATTTCTCATCATTTACAGTCACTATCTGTTTTCTGTTTTGTAGAAATTCTTTTATCCATCTTCCTACTTTGTCCACTATATTATGTTATCTAATTTTCTTCGCTAATATATTATGGTTTGCCTTGTCAAAAGCTTTTGCAAAGTCTAGGTAAACCGCATCTGTTTCCTTTCTGTTTATCGTATTTTTATATTTGTTCTCACGGTGGACTAACAGTTGGGTTTGTGTATTTTTTCCGAGTACAAAACCGTGTAGTCCTATATTAAACAAATTATTTTTCATTACCGGGTGTTTTGAAATTAGAGGCCCCCCCCCTTCCACAGAACAAATGTAAAGTTATGAAGTTTTCTGCTATATCCTGTCACCAAGTACATTATCTTAAGTTTCTATTAAGCTATTTTTCACTTTACATTTCTTGTAGTTTCAGACTAAGTGACGAAGGTAGATACAGCCATGGCTAACAACTCAGAGGAAATCATATGGGATGACCGAATTCAGGCTATAACCTTCAGAGAGGCCAAGGATGCTGGCGCATCCTTCATTTCACATTCCTGGATAGCTAAATACATTAAAAGAAATTAATCCTTTGTTAAAAGAAACTGGAACAAAAATCCATGTGGCTGTCATTACGAACAGAGTGAGAATCTTGGAAAGCCTACAGTCCTTTCTCAGGAGTTAAAAACATCATAGCTGGGGCAGTGGATAGACCATGAAAGTCTTTACGTAAATTGGCACTTGACCTAGGAACTAAAAGGGGAGTTGAAAAAATCTGGTATCAACCCATTTCATGTTATCAGCAAGCCCAACATCATTCAGCAACAGAGAGAAGACCGTGCATGATTTTGTGGTTCATTTCTTAAAGATTGGGATGAAGCTGACTTTCTCCATGTTGCCGCATCAGATGAATTCTTCATTTACACAGTCAGGAAGCCAAATCATAAAAATGACATCATTTGGGCAGCAAAGTTGGATGATATCAACGATGACGTGCACTATCACCAAGTTGTGACATTTCCTGAATGTTTGGAAATTTTTCTGTTTCACAGACAAACTTGTGGATCATCAAAGAAAAAGGACAGTCATGGAATGGTGAATACTTCAGGGAAACTGTGCTTACTCGTGGAGTATCTGAGCTCTTTAGACACAGGAACTAAAAGGGGAGTTGAAAAAATCTGGTATCAACCCATTTCATGTTATCAGCAAGCCCAACATCATTCAGCAACAGAGAGAAGACCGTCATGATTTTGTGGTTTATTTTCTAAAGGTTGGGATTAAGCTGACTTTTCTCCATGTTGCCGCATCAGATGAATTCTTCATTTACACAGTCAGGAAGCCAAATCATAAAAATGACATCATTTGGGCAGCAAAGTTGGATGATATCAACGATGACGTGCACTATCACCAAGTTGTGACATTTCCTGAATGTTTGGGAATTTTTCTGTTTCACAGACAAACTTGTGGATCATCAAAGAAAAAGGACAGTCATGGAATGGTGAATACTTCAGGGAAACTGTGCTTACTCGTGGAGTATCTGAGCTCTTTAGACACAGGAGCTGCTTCAAAACAGTGGTATCGATTTCTTCTCATCAAGTGAATTTCCAGGTAGCTCTCCTGACCTTAATGTGTGTGAAAATATTGGTAGTAGCTTAAAGGACCGTGTTAAAGCGTGCACAATGAACTATGATAGTATACCAAGCCTCAGCGACCTGCGAAGAGAGGTGACCGAAGTGCTCAGGGAAATGTAGTTTGAGTCTCAGCTTTTTTGTGATTTGCTGAAATCATACCCATCAAGAATGCAGGCTGTGATACAGGCAGATGGAGGCCACACAAAATATTAAATACTCGGAGAGAAACTTAAATAAATACCTGTTCTGAATTACTTCAGTTTTTGTCAATATCAATTTTAGTTTATGCTGTAGAGGGGGGGGCGCCTCTAATTTCGAAACACCTTGTAAATGTTTCATAATATTTTTCTTCATTACCCTTTCACACACTTTTATAATAGCTGATGTTAGACTCACAGGCCTATAATTACTTGCCTCTAGTCTTGATCCACTTTTGAAGGTAGGGGTAATATGTCCTAATTTATGTTCATCATAAATCTTGCCTGTATCTACACTTTGCCTTGATAATATTGCAAGCGGCTTTGCAATAGAATGAACTACTTTCTTTAACAATATGGCAGGGACACCAGCTGGTCCAGCTCTGATCCATTTTTAATTTTATTAATAGCTTGCACAAAATCGGCTTCATTAATATCTATGTCAGATAAATATTAACTATTTTCATCTCTTAATTCTGTATCATTATCTTAATTATCAATTCTAGGAGTAAATTCTCTCTTATATCTTTCTGCTGATATGTAGCATATTTTCTTTTTTTCATTTGTTAATCTCCCTTCATTTCTTATAGGTCCTATTTCTACTCTTCTTTTATTCATCTTTTTCGCATATGAGTACAATAGTTTGGAGTTTTGCTTAATATTTACCAGGGTCTTTTCATCTAAGTCCCATTTTTCATTTTCTTTTGATTATATAATCTTTTGTTCTGCATTTTCTATCTTAATTTTTAGTTCCATCACTTTCCATGCATTCTTTTCTTTTGCAAAACCTTTTTTCCACTTTCTGATTTTCTGGAACAAGATCCTTCTGTCTGTTGGTATGCATGCTTGATGTTTACTTTTCTTCTTCGGTATATACTTATCCACTATTTTCTCTAATATTTTATATAATATACCCGTATTTACCTGTATACCATCACTTACAAATATGTTTTCCCAATCTTCGTTTAATTATTTCTTGCTTATCTCTGTTTTCACTTGCTTTGGAATGGACTGTTAATTTTATGACATTATGGTCTGAAATACTCGTATTATACACTATTATTTCTTTAACATAAGTCACTTGTTCACAAATATTAGGTCTAAAGTATTATCCTTTCTTCTTGGCAGGTGATTTATTTGTTGAATGTTGTGTTCTAGTAGCATATCTAATAGCTTTTCGAATTGCCTTTTATCTTCTGCACTACTATTACTCTCTTTTTTTATATGTATAAATACAACCACAATCTCTTATTCATTCTTTCCAATCTACGAAAGGAAAGTTAAAGTCTCCAGATAAGAGTATAGCTCAGTCTTTGTGATTTCTACATATATCATCCAATTTTTCTATTATTGTGTCAAACTCTTTAGTATTAAGGGTCTATATACTACAATGTTCACTAATTTTCAGATTCAAATTCTACCGCTATTAATTCACATTCTGGGTTATTATATTTCTCATATATTTTTCCTTGATTTATGTCTCCCCCATATATTGCGGTTCCCTCTTTATTCCTATTTTTTCTATCTGATCTATAAGTTTGAAACCCCTTTATCTGATCATCATTACCAGTCTCTTGGGAATACCAGGTTCACTTATATTCATTATATCTATTTTTTCAGTTTGGGTTAGTTCTTCTAAGAACTCTACTTTTCTTTTTGAGTTACTCGTAACTAAACCCTGAGCATTCATCACTACAATGGTTTGTGTGTTATCCCCATCATTTAATATGGGTATTAATAAGGATTTTCCCATGTCTCTTTCCTGTTCTGATATGTTGTTCTTTTCTTCATTTCCAGAAATTCTGACATTAAAACATCCAACTTTCCAACACATTTGATCTTTCATCTTCGTATTTATTCATTTTGTGTATGAATCTGCATTTATCTCCGTATCTGCACCATCCCCTGGCATTGCATATACAGTGCTTGTTCCTTGCACAGTATCTGGGAGCTGATGCTTGAATTCTCGATGCTGACATTTCACAACGCAGTGATGGCTTGTTTTTTTCCTTCGCCTTATGTTCACTGTTTGTTTCATTTTTATTTTTGTTTTATTATTGATTAAATTTTGATTCATGGCTACAGGGTGCATATATCTACATTTTGTGAACTTACATCATTTTCCTTCTTTTAAATTTTTGCATATTTTTGGGTGGAGATCGCTGCATTCATCCTCATAACCGTCTAGACATACACATTTGCCATAAATCTCATAATTGTGACATACCTTGGGATGCTTGTAGTGACATATTTGACCTAATCTGCAATTCCCTCTTTTCAAAAGGGTGCAGATTGTGTCTTTCTTTTCTTTTTTTCTTGCTCTTTCCCATCGGTATGAAGATCTGGGTATAACCTCTTCGGGATTTTATTTTGTGTTGTCATGAAGTAATTTATTTCATTGTATGTATGCTGCTGTATTGCCTCATATGTAGTATCTTTGAGTACCTCTGCATCCATACTCTTGTCTTGTTCTTTATTTTCTTTTTTTTTTTCTTCACTTCAGTTTTATTTTCTTCTTTTCCATTTTCCTCTTCCTCCTCTTCCTTATCTTCTTCATCCTCTACTATTTGCACATTAAGTCTCGATTTAATAACATTATCTATCCATGATAGACATGTTGAGCAAAATACTCTTGTATCCTTACTTGTATTTTGCTGGACTTCTGCACATTGAGGATGCATAGGTACGTGGCAAGCATAGCATTTCCTAATCAGGTTTTGAGGATTTACAATGCTATACTACACCTTACATAAATTACATGCTTTCGGCATTCGTTTTCCTATTGCATCAATCAGTATATTCACTATATTCACCTTATTCATTTTCTTTGTTGTAATGTGTTTATTAATGTAAATTTTCTTTATAAGTCTTTTGATCACTTGAATTTTATTTGGTACTCCAATTATTTAAAAAAATATTTTCTGCAGACTTGCTCCAGTTTGAAGGATCATATCCTTCCAATATGTCTACGAATATTTTTGCTTCTCTTTGGTTAAGGTTGTCATTGATCTCATAGATAAGAAATGCCACTTCCCTTCCTGCTGAGTCATCATTTTGCATGCCTGCAAGGCAAGCAAGATTTCTTCATTGCTTTCCACTGCTACTGCCACTCACTGCCATCATGTTCGAATTTTTAATAATTCACTCAAAAAACTAACTTAGTCGATGCTTTATCCTACTTTTCTGACACTAATCTAATCACCGACAGTACGCAAACATTTCTAGCTATAAATCGTTTTCTAGCTGTATGTTATACGTGTGATATCGGTTGATTATTCAGATCGTGCACAGGTACGTCTCACCAGGCAAAATGGCACCGAGAGAGAGAGAGGGTGTCAAGGGGGGTGTGTTAGTTATGAGAGAGAGAGAGAGAGGGTGGAGAGATGAGAGAGAGAAGAGAGAGAGAGAGAGAGAGAGAGAGAGAGAGAGAGAGAGAGAGAGAGAAGAAGAAGAAGAAGAAGAAAATGAGAGACAGAGATTGTTGGAGATAGAAAGAGAAGGTGAGAGAAAGGAATGAGAGGCAGACGGCGAGAGAGAGAGAGTAGAGGGGGTGTTAGGTAGGAGAAAGATGGAAAAGTGAGAGAGAGAGAGAGAGAGAGATGAGAGAGAGAGAGAGAGAGAGAGAGTGCTGGGTTGGTCAGTTAACACAATAAAATAATACTTCTAAGCATTCACAATCAGATTCAAACAAAGACTCCACCGAGAATGCGTTCATCATGTAGAAGCTGCATCACTGCTGCATGTTAAACAGGGATAAAGAAAACACTTAAATGCCACAAAATTGCAAGAGTAAGTAGCAAAACCAGATAAAAGGCTGTTGGTACATGACATCCAACAACATAAGACATACAATTTTCTCCTCTGCTAGTTTATGTGAGGAAAATTACCCATGTCTCACTATTTTATTTTTCCTTTCTGCTTTCATATATTCCAGTCTCAATGTCTATTCATATAGCGCTTGTTTCCCATTTGTATCTCACCTTAACCTTTACATGCACATACGTTCAACAAACACTCTACATTCTTAGACCCTGAATACCTTCATTAAACCCGAAATCTAGTTTCTTTAAGCAGAATTCTGAGATTTCTTTGTCAGCTGGAGAAGAGCAGGTCTATGTATGCATAGTCTAGAGAATTCTGACACATTGGGGCTTACTGGTGTCCTAAAATATTAATCAATACCTCGTGTTTATGTCCTACAAACAAAAGACACAGATGAGAAGCATGACCGAGGAATCATCAAAAATCCCTTGTCATATAGGTCCAGTTTAACAAGATCTAAGCATCGAGTCAGCTTCCAAAGATCTCTTTTCCAAATACAACATATTGGTGGATGACCAAATATGAACAAATTATATGATGTGGTCTTGGCCGTTGTAGAGCTGCATCATCGTCATCAAGAGAGAAATATATTACTAAAGAATTACCAACTGTTGCGCCTTTTTCTTGCAGTAAATCTTACTGCTGATGCAACTCTTAAGGAAATGGTTAGTGTAGTAATTAATAAAATCTCTTGTACCAGAGGTTACCCATCAGACCACCCCCTTAAACACCCGTTGAAAACTAATTGTAATTTTCTCTCCCTCACAATATTCCTCATATGGTTTCTCTGTTTATATAAAAAAAATACTTTTTAGTAGAGAAACCATGTCATTCTTATCTTTGTTAAAATTTTAGGCAAATTTATATTTTTTGTAAAAGATCTCAATTATAAAAGTTGCTTTGACAAAGACAAATCTCTAGAAATCCAGAATAATCAATGTTATTAGAAACAAAGTATTGGCTCCAGGTCTTCAAGAATCTAAACTGATAATAGTCCCAGTGAGAGTTTTAATTAGAACCTCGTAGCTCTTTCACATTTGTTTGTCCTGTTAAAACTAAAATTCTCGTTCTTTTGACGGATAAGCGTACTTTTTTTTAAGGTAAGGCACAGTAAAATCCCGATATCCTGGTGTGGAGTCAGAATTTACAGACTTGATATATTTCCTTGGTAGTGATATTTTCATGATGTCATGTTACCAATGAACTTATGGTAATATGCGTAAGTCTATTACCATAATTTCCTGGCATTTCTTTAAGGGACGACACAATGGATTTCAGGCTATTTCAGGATAAGAAACAAATATGGTGTTGTTTAACAGTTTGACAGTGACATTGGCATCGGTTCACACATGGCCACTATGGTTTTCCTTCCCTGTTATTTCGTGCTCCTATCCTTTGTGCATTGAACATGCAGGTGACGGTTATACATATAAATATAGGTATCAGGACAACTGGTCCCCCTCCCCCTGGACCGCAACAAATGGCCTCACAATATCGTTTATCGTTTAAGAAGAATTATTCAATAATACATGAATGTCAAAAAATAATATATATTTTAAAACTGAAAATTGCAAAATTAGCGTCAGTTTGATATTGACCTTGGAGACTCTCATACTGCACCTTGCGGTACAAGCTTTGTGATAAGTGTTAGAAACCTCCCTCGACAGTTACGTTGGGGAAGACCATTTGAATAGCACTCTTAACAGCTTGTTCACAGTCTATAAGGAAGGTCTGTGGATTGACCATTGGACTGATAGCGAGGCGTCGTTGGAGAATGTCTTGATAAGTTGCTCGTTTTTTCTGGTAGCAGAGCATAAACACAAGAAATAACGCTTTCCTAAGTTAAACAATGAATAGAGTACAGCTAGTAAAACAGCTCGGGAACAACTTGAAACATCCCATCACCAAACCAATCATTTGATTTCTTCAGTGGGGTGAAAATTGTAGCTGTGGAAAACACAAGCATAGGCTGCTCAATCGATCCACTGTCATGAAGCAGAAAATATTCACCATCAGCTGTAATCTTGTACTCGGATGCAATGACATGTCAGTTAGGTTTGACGGATGGGGGACGAGCACAGGCAGCTTGTTTGCACCGACTCATTGCACGTCGAGTATGTCTTACAGGTGGTGGTTGAGTTCAGGCACTATTTGATATTTAGTGAATTGTTTAGGTAACAATGATTTGTACTGCTTGGTCTTTTGGGTGCTAATAGCTTTCCTCTTTCTTTCCTGCCGTGCAAACAAGTCTTCTTGGCAGCGCATGTCTGCAGCATGGCTGTGATCATTTACATGGCCCAACTATTTCATTTCCACAAACTTTAGCTTTGGCTTTGCAGTTGCTATGCTGACGTTTCTCACATTCATAAAATATAACATTATTTACCAATCCTCTCTGCTTCACATAGATGTAACCATCGTAAATAAGCTTCATTTTACCTCGTTCACCTTGAGATAGTGTACGTAGATGTAAATACACTGATCACTTAAAGATTGAATTCTGAATAGACATTGGCTTGTTGCTACCTACTATCTTAATTTCTTTTTATTAAATTTTGATTGACAGGACAGTAATTATGTAATTAGTATTAATTTCTTCAATAATTGTTTATTCATTGAGAGAAGTGCCGGTGACTATTTCTTAAACTACTGAATTCAGACAAATCGTTGTCTTGACATTATTTTTATAGCCAGGCAGTTAGTGATTACGTAATTAGTAATACCTTTTTCGAGAATAGTTTATTTACGGATGAAATTGCCTATATTTACGTATTTTCTGAATGACTGGGAATTAATATAACAATTTTTAAAACAAGTGTATCGGGGAGGCAATTATACAGGGCCAGTTGTCTTACGAGGGCAATTGTCCAGGGTAATTGTCCCAGGGGGGGCAGTTATCCTAACATAAAAAAAATGGTATACATATTACAAAAAATGTGTTTTGTAAACACACAAAGACGTATACATGCATACATAAGGTATGCCTAAGAAAAAAAGTTCCATGAAGCAAAAATTGGGATGATGAGGATCATATGGACATGATTTTAACTTAAAATGGAGCGCTAACTGGACAGGTAAGACTGTTAATAGAGGAACTGGTAAGCAATCAGCAGCTTCTAACAGGTAAGGAAGAGTGCATGTGGATAAGAAATGAGAAAGTTGCATAAAAAGTGGGAGAGTTAGTGACAAGGTTTCATAAGACACATATGGAGATTGAGAACGTTTATTACAGAATGAATGTGAAATACTGTGGTGCGATGGAGTAGTTTGGGTAGGAGATGTGGTTCAATGATGAAAATTAATCGTAGGCATCAAATAAGCAACTAGTTCAAGTCAAACGGTATGTTGGGTCAGGCTAACAGCAAAACATCTTTAATAAAAAATAAATCTATTTAACCCTACTCTGTCCTAGGAATCAGGCCATCTATGAATATGTAGTTGGACAATCTATAGGTCAATGAAGTTTGAAAAGGTATTAAACATAAGGACTTAATGGTGGCAGCAAATTTCATTGGGGTCATTTGGTACCCCACATAAGATTTCATGTAACGATTTGTTTTTTCTTCTTCTTTTAGGTTCTGATATCACTGACCATTTAACTTCCAGCTAACTTTTCTACAGTGGGAAGGAAGAATTGAAGAACCTCAAAAAATTACATTTCTTTTCATAAAAACACACAAAAGGGACGCATGAAAGATTGCCCAACATATACAGATAATTAAAAAAAATTTTACTTGATTTGGATGGTAAAAATTCACCAATCAAGTTGGGGTCTGCATATGTTGGGCTCAGACTACTTTCTAGGTTACAAATTCTCACCATGAATACAAAGGATTACCTTAGAAGTATTAACTAACATGGGCTGGGTTTTCCAGTATGGCTGTTAAATGGTTCAAAGAATCGAATTATGGCAGAAGTCAGAAAGTGGACTATAGATGTTTCAGCAAAATTTATAGGATGTGAAAGGGAGCATGAATGGTGTACAGACTGGTTGGTGTTTGTGTAAAGTTAGTAGTGAAAGGTTAATTTTGATAAACTTCAGAGAATATCAAAAGCTTTTAAAAGCGAGCGAGAGAGAGAAAAAAATAAATGTTGATGAGAGTAAATTTATGAAGACAAAAGATAACCATAAACATACAGTAATGTATACGTATGTACGTGCATGAGAAAGAATGTAAGTGGCTGATATGTATGGGTAAAATAGAAGTGTCTACAGAGCAAAATACTAGGATGCTGAGCCAAATCTTTTTCTGGGATGCTGAAATGTGAATGCTGAATGCTAATGATAAAATGAAGTCTTATAAACAGGTAGCATAAGTAAAAAGAGAGGCCATGCAGCTTTGAAGTAGTTTGCTCATATTGACAGATTTGCATACGACAACTTGTTGAGAAGTTGTATATATAAAGATTTCTCTAAACGGAGGAGGAGAGGAAGACTGAAAAAGTTTGGATTCAGAGTGCGAGACTAAGCAAGAGAGAGAAGTACGAGGGGGTGGGGGTGGGGAAGAGTTGAGGTTGACGTGATGCTCGTAAGCACTGTGTGTATAATTATCAATTGGCTGCAGCTATCGTAGCTTTACACAAAAGGGTTCATCTATGGCTCTACAATTATTAAAAACACTGTTTTACAACGTTACACCACCGAAATGACTGAGGGATACAATGCGTGACTTTGTCTGTTCAACTTTGAATATCCAATTATACCATCAGAGGCAGGAGCAATAAAAAAAGAAAGGGAAAATTTGAATGCATAAATCGCTTATTCAATTCCAATAAGAAAGGAATGCTATTCCAATTTTAGCCATCTGAACGGAAAAGATCAAAAGATACATCAAAATACTTGGAGCTTTTCATTGGAAAAGCAAGGAAAATACATTGTCATTTTCGCATTACCCTAGAAGCCGTTATTTATTTCCCGAAGAATTATTTATGTGGTTCTTAAAACTGTATTACAAAGGCTACGTAACTATCTGATTAATTCATTTAATCTCGTTTTGGCAAACATGATAATGTATACTAAAACAAGAACCTCACAAAAAAGGGCAACTTGTGTACCAAGGAGTAATATCAAAATTTGCCATGTTAAAAAATATTTCAATTCTTTAAAGTCCAGTACGAAAAACACAAGACCTTTATTTATTTTCAGTTACATAAAGGTTTTGCCGAACTGCAAGAAGCTAACGAACTGCACTCCATTTATCAGTATGCTTTACCTCCTTCCAAAGCCAGTCATCATTTCCCTTGAGAGAAATTAAGGCAATGAAAAAGCTAAATAGTACTTAGAAAAAGCTAACCTATTAGCATTGACATCTTCCGGCCGGGCAGTCCAACGGAAACGGTAAACATTTGTTACTAAAACCTTAATAATAGTTACCACAGATATACTTAAAAACCGAGTGGTAAGGTTCATACATCTTGAAATCTCCCACAAACATTTGATAAGAGATCCTAACGTCATAGGTAGTTTCTAACCTTGAACCCTGAATATATCAAATGTAATACTCTTAAAAAAAATACCAAGTAAATCTACAAGGGTAACTAGCATATGTTCATGAAAAATTTCGTGCCGGTAACGTGATGTTTTTACCACAACGTAAAATGGGCCAAATGAGCCGAGACTTCTGCCAAGTAAAGGTAATATGCTTTCTCAAATTTAAGCTGATATAAGCTGTTTATTGCAAGTGGTATGTAAGATTATTAATAATAAATGGCCGTAAATCCCTCACAAACAAGCAAACATGCACTCTAGAGTCTTCATACTCGATGGTAGCGGGAATCTACCATAAAAAATAAATCAAAAGTCTAAGATCCCAACAGCCTGATGAATCTTCCAAAAACCTGCCATGATTACAAATGTATATATAAGAATAAATATACGAAATGTATGGAACATGTTAACAAAGCAGTTACTAGGTTTAAGAAATCTGAGTAAAAATCTACACCACAGAAACTCTCATATAGTCGAAAAATTGAGATAATGCTATGAGAAGCAAGGTTTCGAAAGTTAATATCATTATCAAAGATGCAAATATTCAATGGTAATGATAGAACAACGACAAATTTACAAAATAATCAATACTTTTCTTGGGTATACAAACCAAAGCCTTTATAAAGGAGGAGTAGGGGACCACCCCTTACCGTTCACTAGTAGTCACTTTTTCCTTCAGCCACAGGGACAAAGCGAGGTGGCTGAGGTGGAATTATGTTTTAATAGGCTCTGGTTTATATATTTAAGAAAAATAAAAATTACTTTGAAAATTTACTATGTACTTGAATAGTAACACAAATTACTGGCTTTCATATAGGAAACTTACTTTTCAATGGGAGGTCATCTCTGACAACTGATTGGACTTGAGTCCTTCCCAGAAGTGCCATGAATGTATTTTGACATTCTATAAATAATGAAATATGTTGTTAACTAAAACCGATGACCTGAGGGGTCATATGAGAACTTGCAGGAGTGTTAATGTATTATTGACGCAGTGTTGACGTTGCCTTGACGTTGCTCTGACGCCGTTTTGTACAATGTCTTGGTCTGTAGACACCTGGGTCAGCGTTTTAATGTTGAAAAAGGTAAACACCAACGATACCCTTTAGGGAAAAACATGTTGTCGTTCACACCCACAGACTGTGCCTACGTCACAGACCTAGATTTGAATGTTCATCTGTGTGTATGAAACTGAGCAATGTTTCGCTCTACTATGATCTTGTAAACATAATTGTATATCAGACTTCCACTATACCTCTCCTCTTGAAGACCTATCCAAATCTTCTTGCAGCTTATCTTGTATGTAGCTTGTTAAAAAAAAAGATAGAACTTGTAATTTTTAACTATGAGTTTAATCTTCAACCTTCATACCAGAAGTAACTATTGATGGGGACTTAGAAGGATAGAAGACAGTCAATGATACTGACGAAGGTTGATGTTTACCAATCAACTTCTGCTGATATCATTGCAGATCAAAAGTAGCCAACAGGATGCCTTGTTAGTATAACAAATGCGATGCAACACCCCTTAGAAATGGTGGCAACTCGGTAACCCAACAATGAAGGCATATCTACCGAAGACTTACAAATCTTAGAAACATATCACATATCGGAAGAAAAACAACAAGCGAGACAAGAGAATCCACAAGCAACTTCGTGTCTCAGCCAATGCTGCTGACGGCAACAGGGTCTCAGTCTGATTGTACCGAGACGACTTCAACCACGAGCTTCATTAATGAAATATATAAAGCCTACAATTTATATATCTGCGGGTTAAGCATTGTATATGGGCGTCGTCGACAGCGTGGAACTTTAAAAACTTCAACAGGACGTGTCTTCCACATCGGATCATCATCAACCAGCGCAACGGGTGAAACAAATCATTGCACAAACAAAAATTCACGATAACAAAGCAAGCAGAGAAACTGGGTCACACATGAGAGATGACGAGGACGAGGCCTTGACGTCATCAAAACACAGAGATTTTCCTCTTATATATCAAGATAAGTAAAACTTTTTATTCAATTGGTGTGTAACTTTGAGTGTCCATATTACTCAGGTCGAGTTCGTTGTTCCTTAGGTGTGTGTCAAGACATTCTTAATCTTACTTTCTTACAGGAAATCTATCTTCATCATTGGTACTTCCTTCCTGCGGGCTTTTTTTTATCTTTTGTGTTTTTTTGTCAACCTTTCTTTTCAGAAGTTCTCCTGAAATATTTTTTTATCATATTTTCTGTGCTTAATCTTATCATTTTGGGGGACACTATTAATTCTGTAACATTGTCTTATATTGCATATGCGTTTACGCAGTGGAAGTGTGTATTCATACAGATTTTACGATAGGGTTGCTAGGAATCATAGTGATATGAAAAAACACAAAGTAAAGATGGCCAGCCCTGTACCGAGTACGTCTATGACCAGTATGCAGATGGTAACATTAGTTAGTGCCAGGTTGGCGATTGTTCCTTTTCAAGGGGCGTGTTAGTGGTTTTGTGCCCCAAGGCGTTGAGTCGTGGATTTCCTAGGTGGATGCTCATTTAAAAGCAAAAACGCATCATTGTTACCATCCTACAGTTACAGGAAGCTAAAAGCTTCATTGATTTTACAAAAGGGAACGCAGGTTCCTATCTGAGAGGCTTTTCTTTCCAAAAGACTAATACTTGGGATGAATTTAAAATTAAATTGCGATCCATATATGGCAGTGAAGAAGCCTTGGACATAGTTCTAGCCTTGAGGAATATCCTTAAATTGGTCCTCTATGACTCAACTTAACATGGTAGACAGGCGGCACTAATTGCAGACCGGTGAATGGAATATCTAGATACCTTAAATAATACCACTTTTTTGGGTGCGGGGAATAACATGACTGTAAAGGATTTCATTAGGCTAACATACTTGACATTCATAACAGCTATTGTTACCAGAAGCCTAGGTACGGTGTTTTGATGAAGAGCTATTGCCAGATAGCACAGAATAGATATTTACAAACAAATTAAGAAAAACATATGTCTAAAATGTGCCAGACTAGATTCCTCACTTATTCAAGCAAGCCGATATATAGTAATAATAACGCAGCACGATGAACTTGTTTTAATTGTAAAAGAGTGGGTCATATGATTTCAGATTGCCGTACCAGTTATTGTTCAATGCATAATAGCTCAAGTCCATTCTTATGCCCAATGTTTCTCACACAATCAGCAGCAAGGTAACGCTAAAAACACAAATAAAATGTTGCCAAGATAAGAAGAAGAAGCATGCACATTATCACAGAAGTAAAAAAACAAACTAAACAGTAAACTCGCCCAGAATCAGAAAACAAGCAAATTGGGCTTCAGGGAACTCAGTTCCTGGGCCGTCTAGACCTAAACAGTCAGAGTCAGTCAAATTTTTCCAAGTGTTCAAAGCAAAGCAGATTCCACATAAGTGACTCGGGAGGAGGGGGGAGAAGAGGTTATGTTGGGCTCATCATATCAACACCTTTTCAATTAAAAAATAAATTTAATCACCCAGAAGACTTATGTGAACCCAGAATTTTCCTATGAATCACACGACCGTATCAAAAAAATCAGAGCAGGTTCCGGTAGATTTTCATAGAATACACGCAATAATCAATAATGATGAATTATGTCCTACTTTACATGCCATAAATTTAGAATATCAGCCATTTACATTGTTTTTTTATTCCGGTAGTCCACGTAATATCATGGACCTACGGACTCACCGTTTGTTGTTTTCAAACTTCCCTATAGAGAAGTCCGGAGTACGACTTTCAGGAATTGGCAATAATGAGTTAAGTGTCGTAGACGTAACTCAGATTCAGTACAGGGTGAGTAAGTGCACGTTTACCGTTACCTTTATAATTGTAACAAACATTGATGATCCAGTTGTAATTGTAGGATACCCATCTAATAATAATAATTTGTGCCCGTGTGTGTCTTAAATCAGCATGAAAATTAAGTATAATGTACCATGCCAACTCCTTAACAATTGGGTCATTTAGTTCCTTTTAACAATAATTCTTTTGTATATCCCGCCAAGAACACGTCAGCGTTGATACGGTTCGGAGTAACTTACCACATAACAATTCAGACACACTCGTTTTACATAAAATTACTTCCTTTAAATTACTTTAAATCTACAAGCCGAAGAATATTCTTGATTAAAACTAACAACCTCCACCAGAAATTAAATGAACGTTCTCATTATAATATGGACTTCAATAAAAAAAATTCTGATCATTATCAAAGTTCAGTCAATTTAAGACATCGCTAGGTTTCAGACCTGATCAAATAACAATCTTTAATTCTAATATAACCTGATTACCTAGAAACCTCATAAAATAAATTACTCAAAGGCACCTACCTGTAGCGACGTAGCCTGAAAAAAAATTACAGTTTTAATTTTTAAAGTAAGAAAAAAAAGTGCAAAACGTTAAAAAATCCTTAATGCACATTAAACATTTAATTGGATATAAATAGACTAGCTAGTTATTTCTTGGAGACAAAAAATATCCATTAATTAAGTGAAGCAAATATTA
>NC_087200.1:102294969-102344969 GCF_015104395.2 Macrobrachium nipponense | reverse complement strand
ACTGAAACTCATTGTGGTCTAATTTCTTTTATCATATCATCTTTCTCGACCTTCGTTGTCAGCATATAAACCTGGGTCTTTCATTTGGCATGAATGAGGACACTGCCTTTATCAAACCTTGAGATGTTACCCATATCCAATACAGCCTAACTTTTTTTTTTTTTTTTTTTTTTTTGGGGGGGGGTGATGTATCAGCTAAATTTGCAGTAATTATAATTTTCCTCCCTAGCAGATACTACCTACCACATTGGAGGTTTGGGTGCTCTTTCAAAAGTGGCATTGTCATCCAAATTTGGCTGAGCCAATTCTACCCATTGTGATGGTCTATATACATCCTTATTTTTAGGGTTATTGTCAGTCAGTGCTCCTTTGACAGTCTTTGCAAATTTTCATATTATTGATATTGCTGCTGGCTTTGAGTGCAGCTGCAGGCTTTTCAAGGTAACTATGTTTCCCATTTTCTTTCACTTTCATCAAAGTTCATCCTTAACTCGTTCATTTTACCAAAACTACCAAACGAAAGAGAGTGTGTTTTGTAGTCACATTCTAAGGAAATGTGCTTTACATGCAGTACCCACAAACTATCTACTGTGTTCCCACAATGGCAATTTTTCAACTTGTGATGACTACCCTGAGAGGTAGTACCACCACTGGAGCATTCCATATCCACAGTCAAGTTCACGTCATTGGTTGTCATCTGCGCCAAATCATCATCAAAGGGCCCAGGGGTACCAGAATCCTTAAAGTCACTACTCAAAAAGGATAAGGTAAAAAAAAAAAGATAAAAATTAAACCTGAAAACATTAAAAAGACATTCTTCCATCAATGGCACAAGTGAGAACAGACTCACAAATGTCCTAGTCCCTACCCTACCCTACCCCAAGGGGATGGCACAACATGATTAGAGTGGCCCCAGTGTAAGCCAATACCGCCTATTAGAATATTAGAATATTAGAAGAATACAATCGCCTCCACCCTAACCATGTTATAGGAAAACCAGAAAGAATGTGAGAGTCCTATTCTCAGGACCGGAAACCCACTGGAATCTGCGGTCCAGCCCTGAAGAATAGTTCCTCCCTTGAGATATCAATCTGATGTCTCTCAGGTCTGAACATTGTCGGGTAGTTGATGGTCCTACCACAATTCCCACTATTTAGCTTCAGATACGTATATACCCAGTCTCGGGTTTGATAACTTTTTTTATTTATCAGGTAAAATAAATATTTGCAAAGGTGGAAAATTCCACAAAAATTAATCCAAATAAACATATAATGATGTATGGGACTCTTGGACTCGAACCCAGGAACAAATTCCTGGGGTTCAAAAGCCCCCGCACCACATCAAGGTGGTCCCAATTTCAGGCGGCTTGTGGTGGAAGTGACCCTGAATGGGATGTCATTAAGTTCTCCTGGCAGTGTTGGCCATGGGTTAGGTTATATCTTGACTTAAATTAGGACAGAAATTCTCACCATTAAGGACATCGAAGTGTTAAAGTAAGCAGGTAATCCTGTAAACCACTTTATGCTTAATTTTGCATGGGAGATGAGGGGGTCAGAGTCCGTGAGAAACTTGACTCTCTCCACTATGGTGTCTAGCCTCACCAAATAATAAATGCCTCATTCATAGGAGTTTGGTGGCTTGCTGTACGATAGTCTAGTGATTCCTACACTCCTTTGATCGCATCCCAGATCCGTGAAAATTTGTCTTTTTTTTTTTGCATTTGTTATTCGTTCTTACACAGTTTTCAGACTCGAATGATTCCTGTAATCCTTTATTCACGTCCAAGATCCGTGAAAATTTGTCTTTTTTTTGTGTTTGTCAACTTTTTATGAGAGATTTTGCTGTTTGGAAGGCATTTTCTGCCATATGGTACACTGCAGGTAGGCTTAGTTCAGCAAGCCCTTTTAGAGCAGGTTGTAAGGGTCACTAGCGTAGATTTCCGCCAACCAGGTCCTTAGCCTCTTGGTGATAGTACATATTGTCTTGAGAGAGGATAAGCTTTTCACAGATCACTCCTTGAGAATGGTTTGCAAAGTATATCTTTGAGTTTGGGTTTTTGTACATACGTTAATTTCCTCATCGGAAAAGGCTGCAGAGAGACGGTTGGAGGATGGTCTGATGACATTTTTGTGGTCAAGGGAGGGCCGAGGACTAAAACAGACACAGTCACAAGGTATTGTGTAGACACACTATTAACACACTGCCTTCTATGCGAGGCATAACCACAAAGGGTGAAAAACTCTTTTTTTTATGAAAAAAAAATAAAAACACGCGAGACTCCTTCAACACATTCTCAAAAATATTTCTACTGACTGGCCACAGGAAATCATTATATAAGGGAAAGTGTTCAGAAATGTTTTCTGAACAGCTTTTTAATCCTTCATGGTACCTTTTTTTGAGAAATGGTTTACCTTCCAAACGGCACACTGAAATAAGTTTAGTAAAAACTTAAGTCAAAACGATATTTAAAAATTCTGAGGGTACTATTTGGACGGGAAAAGCTATTTACTGTTAGACTTAACTGAATGTTGTGAGCAGTAATTGTTCTTATTTATAGGCACTGATTCACTTGGGAGGAAAAATAAGTGAGTTAAACGCTACAAATACCAGTATTTTCTCATCATAATACATTTATGTTCCCTATCTTTAGTGCCATATAAACTGATACACAGAAAAACTAGAAACCTTTGATTTTCCACAACATTACAGCATTGTTCCTGAACTATTATGAACAAAAAATCAGCACTACTCAAAACATAACTTTCACATGGTTATATTACGGAGTTATGGGAGTTCCATTTGACAACATCCTTGAGAGAGAGAGAGAGAGAGAGAGAGAGAGAGAGAGAGAGAGAGAGAGGGGGGGGGGGGCGTAATTGGTGGATGGATGGTTAATGACTGAATTGGCTGTTGGTGAGTTCTGGGTTGTCTGCCGGTGCAGTTGGTGTTGGTTGTTGGGATCAGGGTTTTGCGGCAGTCTTTAGTTAGTCATTAGGCAGAGCCTGTGAAGATCAGTAGTGTCGGCAGCGGTCTATGAAGTATTGGAGGCATTGTAAGTCAACTGAGTTGTGTTATTGGTTTGTTGTTTGGTTGTTGAGTTGGATATTGCTTGCTTGGGAGTTGTTGTGCCTGTGTTGTTAGATTTGTTGTGCTTGTGAGTTCCTGTTGAGTTGTATGTGAGTTGTTGTGGTTGTGAGTTGTTGTGGGTTGTTGTTGATGAGCTGTTGTGATTCCTTGGTGTTGTTAGTGGGTGTGTGTGTGTGTGTGTTGCCTTTTTGTGTTGTTGAGTTGTGGTTGAGTTCCTTGTTGTTTGCTGTGTTGTTGAGTTGTGGTTGTATTCCTTGTTTTTTGTTGCACTGTTGAATTGTGGGGTTGTGGTCCTTGGGTGTTGTGTTGTTGGGTTGTGGTGTTGTGGTTCTTGGTTCTTGTCTTTATTGTTGTTAGTGTCTCAGCGACCTCAACCAGAGGACATCACAGCATACCCCAGAGTATCTGGAGTTGGGTGAGTACATGTGTTTGTATTTTTTTTGTTCTGTGTGTAGGTACGTCAATTGTCCTGGGTGTATTCAGTAGTGTAGAGAGGAAAGTGTGACTGAGGGTGAGTTTGGCAGGTGGATTGGTTAAGTTTATGTGGGGGGGATTTTGCCTGCTTGTTTTTTGAGCTTGTGATCCCACCACAGTTAGTCTGGCTCCGTAGACACAAGGGTCAATTAGGATGGGAAATTGAGATGCTTGGCACTCTTTTGAAATACCCAAGCTACACCAACTGCTAACATCTTTGGCAGTTGTCTTGTTTGTTGCACATACAAACAGTAATATAATAAGCATCTTGGTGCCATTTAATTCTTGTAATTTTAAGACAACTAGAGGAAAGAGCTCATTCTCATAAATTCTCTGAAGGCGGGGTTACCATGTTTTTCTCAGAATGTTTAGAATCCTAAGCGCTAAAAGGAATATTTCGGCTACCCTCTCTCTCTCTCTCTCTCTCTCTCTCTCTCTCTCTCTCTCTCTCTCTCTCGTTAGCAATTCTCTGAACGAAAGCGAGAATCCACTTTACTTGCTTCATGTATTAACTGTACAGCCTAGTATCCTATCAATCCTTGATCCCAGTTCTGATTCAACTATCATCAAACGGTGAATGAGGGACCATCTACCTCTTAAAACATTGCCCCTGATTAGGTTAACCAAAAGTTTCGAAAGACAAAGGACGGGAAACAATATTACATTAATTGATGAAAGGAGTGCAAATACAGTTTTCAAAAAGGCTGCACTACTCTGACTTCGGCGCAGGGAAGCCTCCTAAGCTTCTTCAAAATTGGGTCATGAACTGGGGCTTGCCCTTGACAACAGAAAACAGAAGCGTTTCATGTATACTTGTTATCCCTCAGTTTCCTTTATATTATGTGTGAACGTCCACACAGTGTATGCACAAGTGCTACATGGTTGTGTAATGGTTGTCTGCATGGTCATGAAATGGACCTGTAAGTGTACAGATATATTATCTTACTATAACTGGTATGTCTGTCCGATTCATCCATCTGTCATCGGGTTTTGTCTGTCCGTTCATCCACTGCATCAATAACGGCCAAATGGCTGGTTCAATGGGCATAAATTTGGCAGGATTACAGTGGGGACCCTGGAGATGGCTTATAATGGAGTTTCATCCTACCTTTCCCCGCAAGGGGGTGGGGGTGAGAAGGGATTCCCTGAAACGGAGCTGGTTCTGCCAATGGAAAGGGGCTGGCTATACCAGTAGACTTAGTTACTTTACTAATTCATCATACATAATTTCTGTTTACATATCACTTATCATTTGGAAAAGAATACTATACGGTAAACATCAATAACATCAAAGAGGGTGGAGTTTGAGAGGGGGTTGTTTGACAGAGAGAGAATGAAGGGAGAGGAAGTGAGGGAGAGTAGTATCAGGGTGTTAGGGAGAAGAAAGACAAAAAAGACAGATAGGGTTAGAGAGAAAGTGAGACAGAGAAGCGGCTGTTTGGGAGAAGAGAGAGAGAGAGAGAGAGAGAGAGAGAGAGAGAGAGAGAGATTGGTATTAGTGAGAAGAAAGAGGGAAAGAGACAGAGATGGTTGGAGAGAAAAAGAGAGTGAGGGAAAGGAGCTAGAGGGAGAGGAAGAGAGAGAGAGAGAGTGAGAGAAAGGAGCAAGAGGGAGAGGAAGAGAGAGAGAGAGTAGAGAGGGTGTTAGGTAGGAGAAAGATGGAAAAAGTGTGATAGAGAGAGAGAGAGTTGGTATTAGTGAGAAGGAAGAGGGAGACAGAGATTGTTGGAGAGAGAAAGAGAGAGAGTGAGAAAGGAGCGAGAGTAAAGGTGGTGTTAGTTAGGAGAAAGATGGAAAAAGTGAGAGAGAGAGAGAGAGGAGAGAGAGAGAGAGAGAGAGAGAGCAAGTTTATCAGTTGTCATTCAGAGTTATCCCAGGCAGTGCTTGGTCGGTCAGGTAGTAATTTTACTACAATGGGCATTATGTCTGTCCGTCCATCCGTCTATCATTCAATCACAACCAAATGACTTGTCCGATGGGCATGAAACTTGGCAGGTTTATAGTGGGGACCCTATGATGGTTTAAAATGGATTTCCATCCTACCTCCCACCCTCTCCACACAAAGGGGGTGGGGGTGAAAAGGGATTCCCTGAAATGGAGCTGGTTCTGCCCGTAGACTTAGTTACTTTACAAATTTATCATACATAATTTCTGTTTACATATGACTTATCATTTGGAAAAGAACACCATAGGGTAAACATCATAGACATCAAAGAGGTTGGAGTTTGAGAAGGGGAGTTACAGAGAAAGAGAGAATGATAGGGAGAGGAAGTGAGAGAGAGTAGATGGGGTATTGGGGAGAAGAAAGGGGAAAAAAGACAGGTAGGGTTTGAGAGAGAGAGAGAGAGAGAGAGAGAGCTGGTATTAGTGAGAAGAAAGAGGGAAAGAGACAGAGATGGTTGGAGAGAGAAAGAGAGAGTGAGAGAAAGGAGCAAGAGGGAGAAGGAGAGAAAGAGAGACCTTACAGACCTTGTAGCTCGTTTGGGTTTCCCCAGGTCCCTCAGTGTGAGGCACCGCTAATGTCTACCAGAAATTGCTAATGCATCTTTCAGTATATTTTGCATCATCCAATCTTGGATGGTCTGGGATGCAGCTTAGATATTTGTCGAGCTTATTCTTAAACACATCTACACTTACTCCTGATATGTTCCTCAGATGAGCTGGCAACGCATCGAATAGACGCTGCATTGTCGATGCTGGTGCTTGGTGGGATTAAGGTCCTGTGTGCTTTCCTTAGTTTTCCTGGTATAATTTTTGGCACTATTAAGCTACCTCTGCTTGCTCTTCCTGATATTTTAGCTCCATGATGTTTTCAGCAATTCCTTTTATCTGTTTCCATGCCTGTATTATCATGTAGCGTTCTCTTCTCCTTTCTAGACTATATAATATATGATTGGGCATTAGCAATTTCTGGTAGACATTAGCGGTGCCTCACACTGAGGGACCTGGGAAAACCCAAACGAGCTACAAGGTCTGTAAGGTCTCTCTTTCTCTCCTTCTCCCTCTTGCTCCTTTCTCTCACTCTCTCTTTCTCTCTCCAACCATCTCTGTCTCTTTCCCTCTTTCTTCTCACTAATACCAGCTCTCTCTCTCTCTCTCTCTCTCTCTCTCTCTCTCTCACACCCTACCTGTCTTTTTTCCCCTTTCTTCTCCCTCCCATACCCATCTACTCTCTCTCACTTCCTCTCCCTATCATTCTCTCTTTCTCTGTAACTCCCCTTCTCAAACTCCAACCTCTTTGATGTCTATGATGTTTACCCTATGGTGTTCTTTTCAAATGATAAGTCATATGTAAACAGAAAGATGATGTGATAATTTGTAAAGTAACTAAGTCTACGGCAGAACCAGCTCCATTTCAGGGAATCCCTTTTCACCCCCACCCCCTTTGTGTGGAGAGGGTGGGAGGTAGGATGGAAATCCATTTTAAACCATCATAGGGTCCCCACTATAAACCTGCCAAGTTTCATGCCCATCGGACAAGTCATTTGGTTGTGATTGAATGATAGACGGATGGACGGACAGACATAATGCCCATTGTAGTAAATTACTACCTGACCGACCAAGCACTGCCTGGGATAACTCTGAATGACAACTGATAAACTTGCTCTCTCTCTCTCTCTCTCTCTCTCTCTCTCTCTCTCTCTCTCTCACTTTTTCCATCTTTCTCCTAACTAACACCACCTTTACTCTCGCTCCTTTCTCACTCTCTCTCTTTCTCTCTCCAACAATCTCTGTCTCCCTCTTCCTTCTCACTAATACCAACTCTCTCTCTCTCTATCACACTTTTTCCATCTTTCTCCTACCTAACACCCTCTCTACTCCTCTCTCTCTCTCCTCTCCCTCTTGCTCCTTTCTCTCACTCTCTCTCTCTCTCTTCTCTCTCTAGCTCCTTTCCCTCACTCTCTTTTTCTCTCCAACCATCTCTGTCCTCTTTTCCCTCTTTCTTCTCACTATACCAATCTCTCTCTCTCTCTCTCTCTCTCTCTCTCTCTCTCTCTCTCTCTTCTCCCAAACAGCCGCTCTTCTCTGTCTCACTTTCTCTCTAACCCTATCTGTCTTTTTTTGTCTTTCTTCTCCCTAACACCCTGTCTACTCTCCCTCACTTCCTCTCCCTCTCATTCTCTCTCTGTCAACCCCCTTCTCAAACTCCACCCTCTTTGATGTTATTGATGTTTACCGTATAGTATTCTTTTCCAAATGATAAGTGATATGTAAACAGAAATTATGTATGATGAATTAGTAAAGTAACTAAGTCTACTGGTATAGCCAGCCCCTTTCCATTGGCAGAACCAGCTCCGTTTCAGGAATCCCTTCTCACCCCCACCCACCCCCTTGCGGGGAAAGGTTAGATGAAACTCCATTATAAGCCATCTCCAGGGTCCCCACTGTAATCCTGCCAAATTTCATGCCCATTGAACCAGCCATTTGGCCGTTATTGATTGACAGATGGATGAACGGACAGACATAAAACCCGTTATAGTAAGATAATATATCTGTACACTTACAGGTCCATTTCATGACCATGCAGACAACCATTACACAACCATGTAGCACTTGTGCATACACTGTGTGGACGTTCACACATAATATAAAGGAAACTGAGGGATAACAAGTATACATGAAACGCTTCTGTTTTCTGTTGTCAAGGGCAAGCCCCAGTTCATGACCCAATTTTGAAGAAGCTTAGGAGGCTTCCCTGCCGAAGTCAGAGTAGTGCAGCCTTTTTGAAAATCTGTATTTGCACTCCTTTCATCAATTT
This sequence comes from Macrobrachium nipponense, assembly GCF_015104395.2. Taxonomy (NCBI): domain Eukaryota; kingdom Metazoa; phylum Arthropoda; class Malacostraca; order Decapoda; family Palaemonidae; genus Macrobrachium; species Macrobrachium nipponense. Next base: position 102,336,649 of record NC_087200.1, on the reverse strand, counting down.
AAATGTAATATTGTTTCCCGTCCTTTGTCTTTCGAAACTTTTGGTTAACCTAATCAGGGGCAATGTTTTAAGAGGTAGATGGTCCCTCATTCACCGTTTGATGATAGTTGAATCAGAACTGGGATCAAGGATTGATAGGATACTAGGCTGTACAGTTAATACATGAAGCAAGTAAAGTGGATTCTCGCTTTCGTTCAGAGAATTGCTAACGAGAGAGAGAGAGAGAGAGAGAGAGAGAGAGAGAGAGAGAGAGAGAGAGAGAGAGAGGGGGTTAGCCGAAATATTCCTTTTAGCGCTTAGGATTCTAAACATTCTGAGAAAAACATGGTAACCCCGCCTTCAGAGAATTTATGAGAATGAGCTCTTTCCTCTAGTTGTCTTAAAATTACAAGAATTAAATGGCACCAAGATGCTTATTATATTACTGTTTGTATGTGCAACAAACAAGACAACTGCCAAAGATGTTAGCAGTTGGTGTAGCTTGGGTATTTCAAAAGAGTGCCAAGCATCTCAATTTCCCATCCTAATTGACCCTTGTGTCTACGGAGCCAGACTAACTGTGGTGGGATCACAAGCTCAAAAAACAAGCAGCAAATCCCCCCCCACATAAACTTAACCAATCCACCTGCCAAACTCACCCTCAGTCACACTTTCCTCTCTACACTACTGAATACACCCAGGACAATTGACGTACCTACACACAGAACAAAAAAAATACAAACACATGTACTCACCCAACTCCAGATACTCTGGGGTATGCTGTGATGTCCTCTGGTTGAGGTCGCTGAGACACTAACAACAATAAAGACAAGAACCAAGAACCACAACACCACAACCCAACAACACAACACCCAAGGACCACAACCCCACAATTCAACAGTGCAACAAAAAACAAGGAATACAACCACAACTCAACAACACAGCAAACAACAAGGAACTCAACCACAACTCAACACACAAAAGGCAACACACACACACACACGCCCACTAACAACACCAAGGAATCACAACAGCTCATCAACAACAACCCACAACAACTCACAACCACAACAACTCACATACAACTCAACAGGAACTCACAAGCACAACAAATCTAACAACACAGGCACAACAACTCCCAAGCAAGCAATATCCAACTCAACAACCAAACAACAAACCAATAACACAACTCAGTTGACTTACAATGCCTCCAATACTTCATAGACCGCTGCCGACACTACTGATCTTCACAGGCTCTGCCTAATGACTAACTAAAGACTGCCGCAAAACCCTGATCCCAACAACCAACACCAACTGCACCGGCAGACAACCCAGAACTCACCAACAGCCAATACAGTCATTAACCTCCATCCATCCACCAATTACGCGGCCCCCCCCCCCCCCCTCTCTCTTCTCTCTCTCTCATCTCTCATCGGTCTCGGCTCTCTCCTCTCTCAAGGATGTTGTCAAATGGAACTCCCATAACTCCGTAATATAACCATGTGAAAGTTATGTTTTGAGTAGTGCTGATTTTTTTTGTTCATAATAGTTCAGGAACAATGCTGTAATGTTGTGGAAAATCAAAGGTTTTCTAGTTTTTCTGTGTATCAGTTTATATGGCACTAAGATAGGGAACATAAATGTATTATGATGAGAAAATACTGGTATTTGTAGCGTTTAACTCACTTATTTTTCCTCCCAAGTGAATCAGTGCCTATAAATAAGAACAATTACTGCTCACAACATTCAGTTAAGTCTAACAGTAAATAGCTTTTCCCGTCCAAATAGTACCCTCAGAATTTTTAAATATCGTTTTGACATAAGTTTTTACTAAACTTATTTCAGTCTGCTGTTTGGAAGGTAAACCATTTCTCAAAAAAAGGTACCATGAAGGATTAAAAAGCTGTTCAGAAAACATTTCTGAACACTTTCCCTTATATAAGATTTCCTGTGGCAGTCAGTAGAAAAATATTTTTGAGAATGTGTTGAAGGAGTCTCGCGTGTTTTTATTTTTTTTTCATAAAAAAAAGAGTTTTTCACCCTTTGTGGTTATACCTCGCATAGAAGGCAGTGTGTTAATAGTGTGTCTACACAATACCTTGTGTACTGTGTCTGTTTTAGTCCTCGGCCCTCCCTTGACCACAAAAATGTCATCAGACCATCCTCCAACCGTCTCTCTGCAGCCTTTTCCGATGAGGAAATTAACGTATGTACAAAAACCCAAACTCAAAGATATACTTTGCAAACCATTCTCAAGGAGTGATCTGTGAAAAGCTTATCCTCTCTCAAGACAATATGTACTATCACCAAGAGGCTAAGGACCTGGTTGGCGGAAATCTATGCTAGTGACCCTTACAGCCTGCTCTAAAAGGGCTTGCTGAACTAAGCCTACCTGCAGTGTACCATATGGCAGAAAATGCCTTCCAAACAGCAAAATCTCTCATAAAAAGTTGACAAACACAAAAAAAAGACAAATTTTCACGGATCTTGGACGTGAATAAAGGATTACAGGAATCATTCGAGTCTGAAAACTGTGTAAGAACGAATAACAAATGCAAAAAAAAAAAGACAAATTTTCACGGATCTGGGATGCGATCAAAGGAGTGTAGGAATCACTAGACTATCGTACAGCAAGCCACCAAACTCCTATGAATGAGGCATTTATTATTTGGTGAGGCTAGACACCATAGTGGAGAGAGTCAAGTTTCTCACGGACTCTGACCCCCTCATCTCCCATGCAAAATTAAGCATAAAGTGGTTTACAGGATTACCTGCTTACTTTAACACTTCGATGTCCTTAATGGTGAGAATTTCTGTCATAATTTAAGTCAAGATATAACCTAACCCATGGCCAACACTGCCTGGAGACTTAATGACATCCCATTCAGGGTTCGGGTTTCACCACAAGCCGCCTGAAATTGGGACCACCTTGATGTGGTGCGGGGGCTTTTGAACCCCAGGAATTTGTTCCTGGGTTCGAGTCCAAGAGTCCCATACATCATTATATGTTTATTTGGATTAATTTTTGTGGAATTTTCCACCTTTGCAAATATTTATTTTACCTGATAAATAAAAAAAGTTTATCAAACCCGAGACTGGGTATATACATATCTGAAGCTAAATAGTGGGAATTGTGGTAGGACCATCAACTACCCGACAATGTTCAGACCTGAGAGACATCAGATTGATATCTCAAGGGAGGAACTATTCTTCAGGGCTGGACCACAGATTCCAGTGGGTTTCCAGTCCTGAGAATAGGACTCTCAGCATTCTTTCTGGTTTTCCTATAACATGGTTAGGGTGGAGGCGATTGTATTCTTCTAATATTCTAATATTCTAATAGGCGGTATTGGCTTACACTGGGGCCACTCTAATCATGTTGTGCCATCCCCTTGGGGTAGGGTAGGGTAGGGACTAGGACATTTGTGAGTCTGTTCTCACTTGTGCCATTGATGAAGAATGTCTTTTTAATGTTTTTCAGGTTTTTTAATTTTTATCTACCTTATCCTTTTTGAGTAGTGACTTTAAGGATTCTGGTACCCCTGGGCCCTTTGATGATGATTTGGCGCAGATGACAACCAATGACGTGAACTTGACTGTGGATATGGAATGCTCCAGTGGTGGTACTACCTCTCAGGGTAGTCATCACAAGTTGAAAAATTGCCATTGTGGGAACACAGTAGATAGTTTTGGGTGGTATGCATGTAAAGCACATTTCCTTAGAATGTGAACTACAAAACACACTCTCTTTCGTTTGGTAGTTTTGGTAAAATGAACGAGTTAAGGATGAACTTTGATGAAAGTGAAAGAAAATGGGAAACATAGTTACCTTGAAAAGCCTGCAGCTGCACTCAAAGCCAGCAGCAATATCAATAATATGAAAATTTGCAAAGACTGTCAAAGGAGCACTGGCTGACAATAACCCTAAAAATAAGGATGTATATAGACCATCACAATGGGTAGAATTGGCTCAGCCAAATTTGGATGACAATGCCACTTTTGAAAGAGCACCCAAACCTCCAATGTGGTAGGTAGTATCTGCTAGGGAGGAAAATTATAATTACTGCAAATTTAGCTGATACATCACCCCCCCCCCCCCCCCGAAAAAAAAAAAGTTTGGCTGTATGGATATAGGTAACATGATATCCTGGTGTGGAGTCAGAATTTACAGACTTGATATATTTCCTTGGTAGTGATATTTTCATGATGTCATGTTACCAATGAACTTATGGTAATATGCGTAAGTCTATTACCATAATTTCCTGGCATTTCTTTAAGGGACGACACAATGGATTTCAGGCTATTTCAGGATAAGAAACAAATATGGTGTTGTTTAACAGTTTGTCAGTGACATTGGCATCGGTTCACACATGGCCACTATGGTTTTCCTTCCCTGTTATTTCGTGCTCCTATCCTTTGTGCATTGAACATGCAGGTGACAGTTATACATATAAATATAGGTATCAGGACAACTGGTCCCCCTCCCCCCGGCCCGCAACAAATGGCCTCACAATATCGTTTATCGTTTAAGAAGAATTATTCAATAATACATGAATGTCAAAAAATAATATATATTTTAAAACTGAAAATTGCAAAATTAGCGTCAGTTTGATATTGACTTTGGAGACTCTCATACTGCACCTTGCGGTACAAGCTTTGTGATAAGTGCTAGAAACCTCCCTCGACAGTTACGTTGGGGAAGACCATTTCAATAGCACTCTTAACGGCTTGTTCACAGTCTATAAGGAAGGTCTTTGGAGTGACCATTGGATTGATAGCGAAGCGTCGTTGGAGAATGTCTTGATAAGTTGCTCGTTGTTTTTTTTGGTAGCAGAGCATAAACACAAGGAATAACGCTTTCCTAAGTTAAACAATGAATAGAGTACAGCTAGTAAAACAGCTCGGGAACAACTTGAAACATCCCATCACCAAACCAATCATTTGATTTCTTCAGTGGGGTGAAAATTGTAGCTGTGGAAAACACAAGCATAGGCTGCTCAATCGATCCACTGTCATGAAGCAGAAAATATTCACCATCAGCTGTAATCTTGTACTCGGATGCAATGACATGTCAGTTAGGTTTGACGGATGGGGGACGAGCACAGGCAGCTTGTTTGCACCGACTCATTGCACGTCGAGTATGTCTTACAGGTGGTGGTTGAGTTCAGGCACTATTTGATATTTAGTGAATTGTTTAGGTAACAATGATTTTTACTGTTTGGTGGTTTTCTTTTGGGTGCTAATATTTCTTTCTCCTTTCTTTCCTGCCGTGCAAACAAGTCTTCTTGGCAGCGCATGTCTGCAGCATGGCTGTGATCATTTACATGGCCCAACTATTTCATTTCCACAAACTTTAGCTTTGGCTTTGCAGTTGCTATGCTGACGTTTCTCACATTCATAAAATATAACATTATTTACCAATCCTCTCTGCTTCACATAGATGTAACCATCGTAAATAAGCTTCATTTTACCTCGTTCACCTTGAGATAGTGTACGTAGATGTAAATACACTGATCACTTAAAGATTGAATTCTGAATAGACATTGGCTTGTTGCTACCTACTATCTTAATTTCTTTTTATAAAATTTTGATTGACAGGACAGTAATTATGTAATTAGTATTAATTTCTTCAATAATTGTTTATTCATTGAGAGAAGTGCCGGTGACTATTTCTTAAACTACTGAATTCAGACAAATCGTTTCATGACATTATTTTTATAGCCAGGCAGTTAGTGATTACGTAATTAGTAATACCTTTTTCGAGAATAGTTTATTTACGGATGAAACTGCCTATATCTACGTATTTTCTAAATGACTGGGAATTAATATAACAATTTTTAAAACAAGTGTATAGGGGAGGCAATTATACAGGGCCAGTTGTCTTACGAGAGCAATTGTCCAGTTATCCTAACATAAAAAAAAATGGTATACATATTACAAAAAATGTGTTTTGTAAACACACAAAGACGTATACATGCATACATAAGGTATGCCTAAGAAAAAAAGTTCCATGAAGTAAAAATTGGGATGATGAGGATCATATGGACATGATTTTAACTTAAAATGGAGCGCTAACTGGACAGGTAAGACTGTTAATAGAGGAACTGGTAAGCAATCAGCAGCTTCTAACCGGTAAGGAAGAGTGCATGTGGATAAGAAATGATAAAGTTGCATAAAAAGTGGGAGAGTTAGTGACAAGGTTTCATAAGACACATATGGAGATTGAGAACGTTTATTACAGAATGAATGTGATATACTGTGGTGCAGAGGAGTAGTTTGGTAGGAGATTGTGGTTCAATGATGAAAATTAATCGTAGGCATCAAATAAGCATTTAGTTCAAGTCAAACGGTATGTTGGGTCAGGCTAACAGCAAAACATTTTAAATAAAAAATAAATCTATTTAACCCTACTCTGTCCTAGGAATCAGGCCATCTATGAATATGTAGTTGGACAATCTATAGGTCAATGAAGTTTGAAAAGGTATTAAACATAAGGACTTAATGGTGGCAGCAAATTTCATTGGGGTCATTTGGTACCCCACATAAGATTTCATGTAACGATTTGTTTTTTCTTCTTCTTTTAGGTTCTGATATCACTGACCATTTAACTTCCAGCTAACTTTTCTACAGTGCGAAGGAAGAATTGAAGAACCTCAAAAAATTACATTTCTTTTCATAAAAACACACAAAAGGGACGCATGAAAGATTGCCCAACATATACAGATAATTAAAAAAAATTTTACTTGATTTGGATGGTAAAAATTCACCAATCAAGTTGGGGTCTGCATATGTTGGGCTCAGACTACTTTTTATGGTTACAAATTCTCACCATGATACAAGGATTACCTTAGAAGTATTAACTAACATGGGCTGGGTTTTCCCAGTATGGCTGTTAATGGTTCAAAGAATCGAATTATGGCAGAAGTCAGAAAGTGGACTATAGATGTTTCAGCAAAATTTATAGGATTTGAAAGGGAGCATGAATGGTGTACAGACTGGTTGGTGTTTGTGTAAAGTTAGTAGTGAAAGGTTAATTTTGATAAACTTCAGAGAATATCAAAAGCTTTTAAAAGCGAGCGAGAGAGAGAAAAAAATAAATGTTGATGAGAGTAAATTTAGTAATATGAAGACAAAAGATAACCATAAACATACAGTAATGTATAGGTATGTACGTGCATGAGAAGAATGTAAGTGGCTGATATGTATGGGAGGGTAAAATAGAATGTCTACAGAGCAAAATACTAGGATGCTGAGCCAAATCTTTTTCTGGGATGCTGAAATGTGAATGCTGAATGCTAGTGATAAAATGAAGTCTTATAAACAGGTAGCATAAGTAAAAAGAGAGGCCATGCAGCTTTGAAGTAGTTTGCTCATATTGACAGATTTGAATACGACAACTTGTTGAGAAGTTGTATATATAAAGATTTCTCTAAACGGAGGAGGAGAGGAAGACTGAAAAAGTTTGGATTCAGAGTGCGAGACTAAGCAAGAGAGAGAAGTACGAGGGTGGGGTGGGGAAGAGTTGAGGTTGACGTGATTGCTCGTAAGCACTGTGTGTATAATTATCAATTGGCTGCTGCTATCGTAGCTTTACACAAAAGGGTTCATCTATGGCTCTACAATTATTAAAAACACTGTTTTACAACGTTACACCACCGAAATGACTGAGGGATACAATGCGTGACTTTGTCTGTTCAACTTTGAATATCCAATTATACCATCAGAGGCAGGAGCAATAAAAAAAGAAAGGGAAAATTTGAATGCATGAATCGCTAATTCAATTCCAATAAGAAAGGAATGCTATTCCAATTTTAGCCATCTGAACGGAAAAGATCAAAAGATACATCAAAATACTTGGAGCTTTTCATTGGAAAAGCAAGGAAAATACATTGTCAATTTCGCATTACCCTAGAAGCTGTTATTTATTTCCCGAAGAATTATTTATGTGGTTCTTAAAACTGTATTACAAAGGCTACGTAACTATCTGATTAATTCATTTAATCTCGTTTTGGCAAACATGATAATGTATACTAAAACAAGAACCTCACAAAAAAGGGCAACTTGTGTACCAAGGAGTAATATCAAAATTTGCCATGTTAAAAAATATTTCAATTCTTTAGTCCATACGAAAAACACAAGACCTTTATTTATTTCAGTTACATAAAGGTTTTGCCGAACTGTAAGAAGCTAACGAACTGCACTCCATTTATCAGTATGCTTTACCTCCTTCCAAAGCCAGTCATCATTTCCCTTGAGAGAAATTAAGGCAATGAAAAAGCTAGATAGTACTTAGAAAAAGCTAACCTATTAGCATTGACATCTTCCGGCCGGGCAGTCCAACGGAAACGGTAACCATTTGTTACTAAAACTTAATAATAGTTACCACAGATATACTTAAAAATCGAGTGGTAAGGTTCATACATCTTGAAATCTCCCACAAACATTTGATAAGAGATCCTAACGTCATAGGTAGTTTCTAACCTTGAACCCTGAATATATCAAATGTAATACTCTTAAAAAAAAATACCAAGTAAATCTACAACTAGCATATGTTCATGAAAAATTTCGTCCCGGTAACGTGATGTTTTTACCACAACGTAAAATGGGCCAAATGAGCCGAGACTTCTGCCAAGTAAAGGTAATATGCTCTCAATTAGCTATATAAGCTGTTGCAAGTGGTATGTAAGATTATTAATAATAAATGGCCGTAAATCCCTCACAAACAAGCAAACATGCACTCTAGAGTCTTCATACTCGATGGTAGCGGGAATCTACCATAAAAAATAAATCAAAAGTCTAAGATCCCAACAGCCTGATGAATCTTCCAAAAACCTGCCATGATTACAAAGGTATATATAAGAATAAATATACGAAATGTATGGAACATGTTAACAAAGCAGTTACTAGGTTTAAGAAATCTGAGTAAAAATCTACACCACAGAAACTCTCATATAGTCGAAAAATTGAGATAATGCTATGAGAAGCAAGGTTTCGAAAGTTAATATCATTATCAAAGATGCAAATATTCAATGGTAATGATAGAACAACGACAAATTTACAAAATAATCAATACTTTTCTTGGGTATACAAACCAAAGCCTTTATAAAGGAGGAGTAGGGGACCACCCCTTCCCCCTTACCGTTCAACTAGTAGTCACTTTTTGTTTCCTTCAGCCACAGGGACAAAGCGAGGTGGCTGAGGTGGAATTATGTTTTAATAGGCTCTGGTTTATATATTTAAGAAAAATAAAAATTACTTTGAAAATTTACTATGTACTTGAATAGTAACACAAATTACTGGCTTTCATATAGGAGACTTACTTTTCAATGGGAGGTCATCTCTGACAACTGATTGGACTTGAGTCCTTCCCAGAAGTGCCATGAATGTATTTTAACATTCTATAAATAATGAAATATGTTGTTAACTAAAACCGATGACCTGAGGGGTCATATGAGAACTTGCAGGAGTGTTAATGTATTATTGACGCAGTGTTGACGTTGCCTTGACGTTGCTCTGACGCCGTTTTGTACAATGTCTTGGTCTGTAGACACCTGGGTCAGCGTTTTAATGTTGAAAAAGGTAACACCAACGATGCCCCTTTAGGGAAAACATGTTGTCGTTCACACCCACAGACTGTGCCTACGTCACAGACCTAGATTTGAATGTTCATCTGTGTGTATGAAACTGAGCAATGTTTCGCTCTACTATGATCTTGTAAACATAATTGTATATCAGACTTCCACTACACCTCTCCTCTTAAAGACCTATCCAAATCTTCTTGCAGCTATCTTTATTATGTAGCTTTAAATAGAACTTGTAATTTAACTATGAGTTTTAATCTTCAACCTTCATACCAGAAGTAACTATTGATGGGGACTTAGAAGATATCAAGACAGTCAATGATACTTGACGAAGGTTGATGTTTACCAATCAACTTCTGCTGATATCATTGCAGATCAAAAGTAGCCAACAGGATGCCTTGTTAGTATAACAAATGCGATGCAACACCCCTTAGAAATGGTGGCAACTCGGGAACCCAACAATGAAGGCATATCTACCGAAGACTTACAAATCTTAGAAACATATCACATATCGGAAGACAACAACAGCGAGACAAGAGAATCCACAAGCAACTTCGTGTCTCAGCCAATGCTGCTGACGGCAACATGGGTCTCAGTCTGATTGTACCGAGACGACCTTCAACCACGAGCTTCATTAATGAAATATATAAAGCCTACAATTTATATATCTGCGGGTTAAGCATTGTATATTGGGCGTCGTCGACAGTGTGGAACTTTAAAAACTTCAACAGGACGTGTCTTCCACATCGGATCATCATCAACCCAGCGCAACGGGAAACAAATCATTGCACAAACAAAAAATTCACGATAACAAAGCAAGCAGAGAAACTGGGTCACACATGAGAGATGACGAGGACGAGGCCTTGACGTCATCAAAACACAGAGATTTTCCTCTTATATATCAAGATAAGTAAAACTGTTTATTCAATCGGTGTGTAACTTTGAGTGTCCATATTACTCAGGTTGAGTTCGTTGTTCCTTAGGGTGAGTGTCAAGACATTCTTAATCTTACTTTCTTACAGGAATCTATCTTCATCATTGGTACTTCCTTCCTGCGGGCTTTTTTATCTTTGTTTTTTTGTCAACCTTTCTTTTTCAGAAGTTCTCCTGAAATATTTTTATCATATTTTCTGTGCTTAATCTTATCATTTTGGGGGACACTATTAATTCTGTAACATTGTTTTTATATTGCATATGCGTTTACGCAGTGGAAGTGTGTATTCATACAGATTTTACGATAGGGTTGCTAGGAATCATAGTGATATGAAAAAACACAAAGTAAAGATGGCCAGCCCTGTACCGAGTACGTCTATGACCAGTATGCAGATGGTAACATTAATTAGTGCCAGGTTGGCGATTGTTCCTTTTCAAGGGCGTGTTAGTGGTTTTGTGCCCCAAGGCGTTGAGTCGTGGATTTCCTCAGTGGATGCTCATTTAAAAGCAAAACGCATCATTGTACCATCCCTACAGTTACAGGAAGCTAAAAACTTCATTGATTTTACAAAAGGGGACGCAGGTTCCTATCTGAGAGGCTTTTCTTTCCAAAAGACTAATACTTGGGATGAATTTAAAATTAAATTGCGATCCATATATGGCAGTGAAGAAGCCTTGGACATAGTTCTAGCCTTGAGGAATATCCTTAAATTGGTCTCTATGACTCAACTTAACATGGTAGACAGGGCGGCACTAATTGCAGACCGGTTGAATGAATATCTAGATACCTTAAATAATACCACTTGGGTTGCGGGGAATAACATGACTGTAAAGGATTTCATTAGGCTAACATACTTGACATTCATAACAGCTATGTTACCAGAAGCCTAGGTACGGTGTTTTGATGAAGAGCTATTGCCAGATAGCACAGAATTAGATATTTACAAGCAAATTAAGAAACATATGTCTAAATGTGCAGACCTAGATTCCTCACTTATTCAAGTTTTTTTAAAGAATGAAAGAAAACCACAGCAAGTATATATAGTTAATAATAACGCAGCACGATAACTTGTTTTAATTGTAAAAGAGTGGGTCATATGATTTCAGATTGCCGTACCAGTTATTGTTCAATTCATAATAGCTCAAGTCATTCTTATGCTCAATGTTTCTCACACAATCAGCAGCAAGGTAACGCTAAAAACACATAAAATGTTGCCAGTGATAAGAAGAAGAAGCATGCACATTATCACAGAAGAAAAACAAGTAAACAGTAACTCTGCCCAGAATCAGAAACAAGCAAATCGGGCTTCAGGGAACTCAGTTCCTGGGCCGTCTAGCCTAAACAGTCAGAGTCAGTCAAATTTTCCAAGTGTTCAAAGCAAAGCAGATTCCACATAAGTGACTCGGGGAGGAGGGGGGAGAAGGGAGTTATGTTGGGTCATTCATATCAACACCTTTTCAATTAAAAAATAAATTTAATCACCTAGAAGACTTATGTGAAACCCAGAATTTTCCTATGAATCACACGACCGTATCAAAAAAATCAGAGCAGGTTCCCGTAGATTTTCATAGAATACACGCAATAATCAATAATGATGAATTATGTCCTACTTTACATGCCATAAATTTAGAATATCAGCCATTTACATTGTTTTTTTTATTCCAGTAGTCCACGTAATATCATGGACCTACGGACTCACTGTTTGTTGTTTTCAAACTTCCCTATAGAGAAGTCCGGAGTACGACTTTCAGGAATTGGCAATAATGAGTTAAGTGTCGTAGACGTAACTCAGATTCAGTACAGGGTGAGTAAGTGCACGTTTACCGTTACCTTTATAATTGTAACAAACATTGATATGTATCCAGTTGTAATTGTAGGATACCCATCTAATAATAATAATTTGTGCCCGTGCGTGTCTTAAATCAGCATGAAAATTAAGTATAATGTACCATGCCAACTCCTTAACAATGGGTCATTTAGTTCCTTTTAACAATAATTCTTTTGTATATCCCGCCAAGAACACGTCAGCGTTGATACGGTTCGGAGTAACTTACCACATAACAATTCAGACACACTCGTTTTACATAAAATTACTTCCTTTAAATTACTTTAAATCTACAAGCCGAAGAATATTCTTGATTAAAACTAACAACCTCCACCAGAAATTAAATGAACGTTCTCATTATAATATGGACTTCAATAAAAAAAATTCTGATCATTATCAAAGTTCAGTCAATTTAAGACATCGCTAGGTTTCAGACCTGATCAAATAACAATCTTTAATTCTAATATAACCTGATTACCTAGAAACCTCATAAAATAAATTACTCCAAAGGCACTATGGTACTTACCTACCTGTAGCGACGTAGCCTGAAAAAAAATTACAGTTTTAATTTTTAAAGTAAGAAAAAAAAGTGCAAAACGTTAAAAAATCCTTAATGCACCATTAAACATTTAATTGGATATAAACAGACCAGCTAGTTATTTCTTGGAGACAAAAATATCCATTAATTAAGTGAAGCAAATATTACTTAACTATAGTGTCCACGGAGAATTAAATAGAAATAAAATAAAACTTTAGTAAGAGAAATGATACACAAAGATGCATCTCTTAGATACATAATGGAAAGATGCAAACGAAGATGGAGGAACTGGTACTGCCTAATATTTATTAGCGGAAAACAGCAGTTTCATAGAATCTATCTTGATAACTAAATCTATCTTGAGAATCACTTTTATTTCAGAACTTGAAACAAAAAATTAAACTCTCCAAGGATTCATTTACTGGAGATTGAAATCTGAAAATAAGTAACGAATGCGCTGTTGTGAAGTTTCTGTATGAAAATATATTAATTCCAAGGTAGAGCAAATTAGATATTAAAGGACATTTGTAGCTCGATATATGTATATAAATCATGGTAATGTGATAGACTTATATAATGACTAAATGCGGGCAAAAGCACTACCACCCTACCGAGGACGAGATGGGCTTGATGCAGTCTCCAAAACAAAAAATACCTGAGCGCAGCAGGTATTTGAGATGGGAGGCGGCATAAACTTATATCTCTTGCGGTGGCGAGGTTGGCTAAGGCTTCACTGCCAGTCCAGGAATTGAGAGGTCAATGGTTCGCGCATGTCGGCCGCCAATTATATTATCGCTTAATAAATTCCCCCTCGGTTAAACATATATGAAAATATATTAATTCCGAGGTAGAGCGAATTAGATATTAAAGGACATTTGTAGCTCGATATATGTATATGAATCACGGTAATGTGATAGACTTATGTAATGACTACGTGCAGGCAAAAGCACTACCACGCTGCCGAGGACAAGTTGGGCTTGATGCAGTCTCCAAAACAAAAAATACCTGAGCGTGGCAGGTATTTGAGATGGGAGGCAGCATAAACTTATATCTCTAGCGGTGGCGAGGTTGGCTAAGGCGTCAATGCCAGTCCTGGAATTGAGAGGTCGATGGTTCGCGCCTGTCGGCCACCAATTCTATTATCGCTTAATAAATTCCCCCTCGGTTAAACATATATGAAAATATATTAATTCTGAGGTAGAGCAAATTAGATATTAAAGGACATTTGTAGCTCGATATATGTGTATGAATCATGGTAATGTGATAAACTTATATAATGACTTCGTGCGGGCAAAAGCACTACCACGCTACCGAGGACAAGATGGGCTTGATGCAGTCTCCAAAACAAAAAATACCTGAGCACGGCAGGCATTTGAGATGGGAGGCGGCATAAACTTATATCTCTTGCGGTGGCGAGGTTGGCTAAGGCTTCACTGCCAGTCCTGGAATTGAGAGGTCGATGGTTCGCGCCTGTCGGACGCCAATTCTATTATCGCTTAATAAATCCGGTTAAACATATATGAAAATATATTAATTCCGAGGTAGAGCGAATTAGATATTAAAGGACATTTGTAGCTATATATATATATATATATATATATATATATATATATATATATATATATATATATATAATGTGTGTTTTTTCTTAAAGATGAGCCATGGTTCAGTGCTCCAAGTATATATATATTTATATATATACTTTCCTACTACAAAAAGCAAGGATTCTATCATTTATGGAAGATCAATCGATCAGATTTTCTGTGATGTAATTTCATTGAGCTTAGAAATCAATCTCAAGTGGTCTGATGACGATCTGTAGGATAGCTTGACCACATCACCTGAGTGTTCCAGAACTTCACCCCAATTTCTGTAGAGTCGGTGCTAATACTAAACAAACACATCCAGGGAAAGGGTTATATTACTCTCTGTTCCCTCTCTGCCGAGGAGTGAGGGAATCTGAACCTCTTGTGGGTTGCCATCACCTGAGCCTACGAGATCACCAGAGAGATGTCGACAGAATTGGTGCTGTCTCCCAATCGATGTCGGACAGACCTAGACTAATTGGCTTTCCAACAAGGATAAAAACTTCGGTCACTAGATGGAGTCCCTTCACACATGGGATGTCAAGACTGTCATAGAAAGATTCAAGGTAGAAGATTTCTTCTATTATGTGCCCAGCAGCCTAGCAACCTACCTTAATGTAAGAAATCCTACTACCATAGCAGAATGCTGCCGACTGGCTGATGAGTGGGAAACTAATCACACCCACCTGAGCCCCCATAATAAGATCACACCTCCAGGATTCATGGCAGTGATGGCTCAGCCCAAGAATGGGGCCATTCCTAAATCATTCATGTGTCACCTGTGTAGGAAGCCAGGGTACCAAGCAGATGCCTGCCCCAATATAGGCATGAATAAAAGGAAGCATGGACCACTCCGATACTCTACCAACAGTCCCGCCCCACAGGCCCGGTCTACTGTGAATGGGACTAGGAGGGATTTTAGCAAGGGCACATGCTGCTATTGCTAAGCAGTAAGCCACATGTCCACACATTTCCCAGGCTGCCCTAAGTATGCTGCCCCTAAGACAGTCCAGACTAACATTCGACCTTCAAGGTCTACCCAATGGATGGAACTCCCACAAGTCACTGTAGACCTACCTGACGGCTCTGGACCCACCTGAGTGCTCTCCAAGTGTCAACACTGGGTCAGAAGTCAGCCTAATTCTATGTAGAGAAGTGCCTTCTGAAGCAGATATTCGGAGGGACGAGTGCATGTCCTTATGTTAGTTCAATGAACACACTTTGGACTTACCTACAGTCCACCTCGCCAAAACTCAAGGCAACTCTCAGGGCCCCCCCAACTCACCGTTTTGGCACAACGGATAAACTCACTATGTAACATACCATGCTACTTGGGTGGGACTTCTTGTAGCCGCAAGAGTCACGAGTGACACTCCGATGCATGAGTGACAGCACTGCCAGCCCCCCTCAGAAGAACCTGCTACTACGCCCAACATTCCTCTCCCAGACATCTGTCTTGGGGAGATCCCATAGCTAAGAGAATCTGACGACTCTACTAACACGGCTCAACCGCCTGTATGATTACTGAAGCTGACACGTTTTACCCCAGCCACTCAATCAGGAGACCCGAGCCTGCAAGATATCATTAGGGACACTAACTGACCTGGACCACTCTAGAGTTTGCTCCAAAACATGGTACCTCCTAGAGAGTGGAGTGCTCTTCCAGATTTCTCAGGGGAGGACTGATCCAGCCAACTCCGTCCAGAAGCTCCTGGTGGTCACTAAGATGTAGCAAACAATAGTCATCTGACTAACACATGATGGCATCAGCAGACATTTCAGTGCCAGCCATACCACCAAGGTACTCACCGAAAACTTCTATGGGACTGGACTCAGAAAGGATGGACAAGTAGTATGTCACGACAGGCCCAACGTGCCAAATGGTTGGGAACCCAAATGAAAAGATCCCTAAAGCCATGCTAAGGAATATAGCTTCTGCAAGCGTCACCTTTCAGGATGTGGACATTGACTACTATACACCGCAGGGATGCACCCATTCTCAGACTGGGAGCTCTTATTGCTTAACCATCATAGACCATTTTCACTTGGTACACTAAGGCTATCCTTGTCAGGAGTGAGACATCCAAAAATGCTATCAAAGAACTGCCTAAGTTCTGCAGATTTGGTTTCCCGGTCACGATTCAAAGTTACCTGGGCCGGCACTTCATGTCAAAAGAATTGCAAAACTATATGCAGCCTATGGGATCCAGCATGTGCAGTCAATCCCGTACTGGCCTGAAAGCCAAATCATAGTAGATTGTATACGTCAATGTTTATCCACCACCATGGAGAGGCTCCAGTACGAAAACGGAGGAGACTGGGACGAGAATCTCCCATATGCACTGTTTGTAGAGTGCTAAGATTGGCCATTGGAAAAGTTAACCATTCGTGTTAGTCCATTACTACCAGTTTTTCTAGTATATCTTACAGCCTACAGAGAACACTTATGAAGAGATCTGAACCTACCCAAAAGGATATAGGATGATATTACATTTGAGTAATCCAAAACAAGGTGAACCTGGAGGGAGTACAAAATGACATTGGTTAGACGGTGAAGCTTTTTGAGTGGTGCTTAGAAACTCCAGAAGGCTACAAAAATGTGAAGCCAGCATAGGATTTTAAATTTCTCTGATATTACTTTATCATATTATTGCTTTCTTGATTTAGGCCAACTATTTCTCCTGGAAAGAGTACAGAATTAGGAGTAATGCTTGTGTTTCATTGCATTTTTTTTTATTTTGCTACTTGGGCATAGCTTTTGGTATTATTCACAAAAATCCTTTTTGTATACACAACAATTATTATGTGCTTTGTGTTCGATTTGTTGATAGCTGTTTCTTCTAATTTATATTCTTAGCAGTTTTGTTAAGTGAGTTTATGGGTCATATTGAAATTGATGTCAGCCCCAAATCTCGTCTCCATGATCAGGTTCTGGAATGGAATGGAACATGAAATTTTGGCTTGAAGCCAAACACTGGAATCCAAAGGATTACTCTGTGCTACAATGGTTTGAGATGAATATATAACCTTACAGTGCAATAAAAAGAAGAAATGCATAAACAGCTTAACTATGTAACTGAGACAGTGTATATACTACACATGAAAAAGTACCAAGAGGTCAATATTAAATGTCATTATAGAGGTTTGCTCGACCAACTTTGCTCAATATGACGTCAGAAGCGGAGATACAGCTGGAAAAGTTCTGACTTTCTCCACTCCACTTCTGACATCACATCGAACAAAGTTCGTGAGCATAGCTCAACCGTGTGGACGGGGCTAAGGAATGCAACAAATGTTATTAACAACTACACCAGGACCAAGCATTTCTGCTACAACCTTGATTACTAACCCATGTCTTTGCAGCATGCTTACGGCAATGTAATAACATGTGTTCCACTGTAAGAGGAGAGTCACACTGTATACCAATTGGTGCAGTTCCCCCCCACCCCCCAAAGGAATATGTGGGTCAATCGAGGATACCAAGTCTCGGACAACATAATACAATTTCCACCTTATGGTTTTGTTAGAATCCAAATGGCCAATGTTCAATACTTTGTCTGATGTTCCTGTACTTTTTATTGTTGGACAGAGTAGGAGAAGACCAATGCATTTGCAATTTATTTTTCATATATATATATATATATATATATATATATATATATATATATATATATATATATATATTTAATGAATAGTCCATTTCATATCAGTAGCAGGAATATAGTGGAATAGAGTTTCATCTTTAGTGATGATATCTCTTGCTTCATGGTTATCAAGTTCGTTACCTACAATGCCTACATGGGCAGGGACTCAGCAACATGGACTAATTTGAATTTGGAAGCAAGCCTATGCAATCATTCTTGAATACATTGAATAATTGGATGTTTAGTGTTATATTGCTTAATGGCCATGAGTGCACCATAGGAATCTGAGTATATGGTGAAAGTATTACCCTATAGAGCAGAAAGCATCTCAAGAGATTTGGCTAATGCAGTTAATTCAACAGTAAAAATACAGGCATTATTAGATAGTCTGCCCACATACACGCCATTGCCATGAATAACAGCACAACCAACCCCACTTGATGTCTTTGATCCATCAGTTAATAGTTTAACAGAACCTGAATGTATTTGATCATGATCAAGAAAACGAGCCTTCACTTCATGGACATGAAATGTTTTTTTAACAGCAGCTTTCTGACTGACAGATGGTTCTTGGGTTAACCAAGGAGACAACTTAGAGCAATATATTGCCTTAATTTTTTGTTGGTCTTTGTAATATCAGCTACTTAAGTTTTATCTCGTGGCTCCATTAAAGTAAACATTTGATTATTAATTGCTGTCAATATTTTATCAGTTCATTTGAGCCTCGAATTCTTGGTTCGAGTTTTGTATTGTTGCGCTTCCCCCACCGAATGTTATTTGCTAATTGGTACTCCGCCCATGAAAAGTTCTCTTTACTTTCATGTACGAGTGCTTCGGTAGTTTCATCTTCTGTCTCCTGCCACGTTGGACTGTTTAAGAGGCGATTTACATATTTTTCGTCTGGATGGAGGGAAGATTGCTTTCGGCTCTCCTGTAGAGAAGTTCTCGCCCTTTTTCACAGCCCGTTGATCAGTGTGGCGATCACCACCTTGCACCATTGCTCTGCTACATATATTTTGTTGGAAGTCTTGCATCGAGTGGACTTGTCTGCTGCTGATGCATCAATGTCCTTGGATGCATACACCTGACCCCCTTTTGTGGCTGCAGTTGCGTTCTCGTGCTTCCAAGTGTACCGAGACCATCGTCATTGTCTATGTCTTGAGTCCTCTCGACTAGTTATGGTGACGCCTCTAGAATCACCCTACAAATGGCTGTTGTCTCGAGATCTTCTGAGAGTCGTTAGGAGGCCTTTTGGTCGTGAAGAAGAGTAAGCTTCCGATTATGTGTGTTCTTTTTATCCAAGAATAGACTCATTTCCTTGTGGTTGAGCAATAGTGTCCTGGGACGACTAAAGCCGGAGTGCCATCGAAACTATCGAGTATTCGTTTACTAAACTGCTTCAGTGCTGAGATTGTGTTTTTGTCCGTACCGTGGGAACATATATATAAGTAATGGTACATTACCGTAAATATTGTGTTCAGTTAGGTTAAGAATTTCTTTCTTTCTTTAATCTCTCACTTATTACTGACTTAGTGCGGAAGTTGCTTTTCTCCCTTCTCCTCGACACTTTCCCTCCAACTATCATTTGAGTGAAGGTTAGCTGTGAGTCTGAATGGTAGTTGTAAGTGTATGTGACTGTGCCCTCAGCCAATAATTCGAGGATGTATGCAAGTAACTTCTTGTAATAAATTTGGATTTTTACGTTCGTTTTCTATTACCCCCTCAATAAAGTGTATTTTATTGTCTGTATTGCTGGTAAACTTTACTCTTTAGCCTACAAGCTATCGTAGTAAAAGCATTTTGTTGGAAGGCCTAGTAAACGCCTGGACAAATTATTTTAAATTTAAAGTAACAATAAGTGTTTTTTGTTAAATATCTCATCAGAATAACAGTTCCTAATATTTTGGCGACCTTTTTACCAGGATTAGTTACCAGCAATATAGCAGTTAAGCACTTGAGGGGTTATAAGGAGATAAAAATTAGGTAATTGCTAATAGGTTTTACCCAAAGTAAGTAACATGGGTTCCCCAAAGAAAAACGTTGAGGGGGCGGCGATTCGTTTCTTAGAAGATGATGATTGGGAAAGAAAGCTGTATGATTTAAAAAGGGATGATTTGTGGTTCTTTGCAGACTACTTTAGTTTGAGTCTCCCCACCGAGATCAGGAAGGGTCCTTTGTTATGGGAGGAGGTTAAGGCTGTTAAAGCTTATAAAGAATCTATTTTGGAAGTTAGTCATGGTGAAGAAACCCCTGGTAGCAATGAAAAACAGGACATTGTTAGTCAGGAACTAGCAGGGATGTCAGGTGACTTAAAGTTAGATATCTTGAGGGAACAGAGTAAAATAAAAGATTTGGAATTTAAATCCTTACAATTGCGAGCAGAGGAGAGAGCTAAGGATAGGCAACACGAAAAGAAGTTATTAGAACTTCAGATAAAGTTGAGTGGTGATAACAGTAATTATAAAAATAATAATTTCAACTTGATGACTGCAATAAAGTTAATTCCTTGCTTTATCGAAGAGGATGTGCCTGAATTTTTCATGGCTTTCGAACGTATTGCTATTAAACTCTCGTGGCCTCGAGATATGTGGACGACTTTAGTGCAATGTAAATTGAAAGGTAAGGCTCAGCATGTATACAATACACTTAGTGATGAACTTTCCTCAGATTATGATACTGTTAAATCCATTATATTGAAAGCCTATGATCTCGTCCCAGAAGCATATCGGCAAAAATTCCGTGATTTAAAGAAATATTCTCTTCAAGAATTCCAAATTGCGGCTGACGAATACTCACTAGCTCATTCTCAGGAATCCGTGAAAAGGGAGATCAATTTTGGCAAGGAAGTTTCCCCTCACGACAATTTGAGAAAAAGTAATAAGCCAAAAGAAACAAGCTTTGTAGTCAAAGATGAAAATAACTACTCTGGCGTAGAGAGTAAGGTCAGTAGTGTAATACCGCGTAGTTTTTCCAATAGTAATAGATTTAGTAATAGAAGTACTACCAGTAGTAGTGACACTCTGGAGCGCAGGTCAAATATTACATGTTTCTGGTGTAGTCGAAAGGGGCATACCAAGGCAGAGTGTAGGGCAATGCAAAGATTCCTTGCTAGCCAAAACAGGGAAGCAATCAATCTGTTAACAGCTGAACAACCTTCAGAAGAAGAAACAAAGTGACTAAAATTTTGTAAGTATATCTCGAATGGGTCTATTTTCATTAACAGTGACAAGAGACTTGGCAGAGGTGTTAAAATTTTGTGTGACACAGGAGCCGCACAGTCATTAATTTTAAGAGAATCTGTGCCTCAGGGTTTTGTGTTTGCCAGTAATGATTTTGTGGTCTTGGGAGGTTTTCCAAATACATTAGTATTGTGCCCTCCTGAAACACTTTATTTAGAAGCTGATTATTTTAAAGGTAATGCAAAATTAGCAATAGTGGATACTTTGCCCATTCCTGGAATTGACTTGATTTTTGCTAATGATTTGGTGGTTGAAAACGAACTAAATTCTTTCCCAATTTTATCTTTGATAGAGAAAGACTGTCTTTGTGATGGCTCTTTGCCAAAGTTTGGTGATCCTGTTTCCATTGTCACTCGTTCTCGTTCAAAGGGGGTAGACTTAGAAGAAATGGATTTAGACTTAGAAAGTGTAAATAGACAGGTAACTGACTTTGTGTCTAGTGGTAAATTGAGTAGTATAATTTTTTATGATGTCGACTGGGAACCCGAGGCCTTGAAGGAAGCCCAATCAAGGGAATTTAATGATGTGAATACTGAATCTATTGTAAATGATTTCTCCAAACCCTATTTTGTTAAAGAAGATGGTCTACTATATAGGGTCAGTAGAGCAGTGGAAGCTCCTGCTGACCAGATAGAAGTGGTCCGTCAGTTGGTAGTTCCCGAGAAGTATAGGGAGAAATTGTTATGGATGTCTCATGAGAACAATCTTGCCGGACATTTCGTTGTCCGGAAGATGTTTCACTGGCCCGGAATGTGCACAGATGTAAAAAAAACATGTCCACTCTTGTAACACCTGCCAAATCGTGGGTAAGCCAAATCAAAAGGTACCTAAAGCTCCTTTAATTCCAATTCCTGCTGTTGGGGAACCCTTTAGGGAAGTCATGGTAGATGTGGTTGGTCCGTTGCCGCGAACACGAAGTGGCAATGAGTATATTTTGTCCATAATAGATAGGATGTCACACTTCCCTGAGGCTATTCCCTTACAGAGAATAGGGAGTTGAAGAAAATCATTGGAGGCATTCTAATTGGTATTTTTTTACTAGGTTTGGTTTTCCCAAGGTTTTGCGAACTGATTGCGGTACAAATTTTACCAGCATAAACATTAAAAGGAAGATGGAGGAGTTAGGAGTCAAACATACAACCTCGACTCCCTATCATCCTGAAAGTCAGGTTCAGGTGGAGAGGGTCCACCAAACTTTGAAGAGTGTTTTGAAGAAATTCTGTTTCAAGACTGGTAGCGAGTGGGACAAAGAATTGCCATATGCATTATTTGCTATTAGACCTATTCCAAATGAAACTCTTGGGTTCTTTCCTTTCAATCTAGTCTTTGGTCATAGTGTGAGAGGTCCTCATGATGTGGTCAGGGAGCACTGGGAAGGGGAAACCCCGGAAATCAATGTACTGGACTACATTTCGAATTTAGCCGAACATTTCTTCTGGCCTGGAATGCGCACAGATGTAAAAAAACATGTCCACTCTTGTAACACCTGCCAAATCGTGGGTAAGCCAAATCAAAAGGTACCTAAAGCTCCTTTAATTCCAATTCCTGCTGTCGGGGAACCCTTTAGGGAAGTCATGGTAGATGTGGTTGGTCCGTTGCCGCGAACACGAAGTGGCAATGAGTATATTTTGTCCATAATAGATAGGATGTCATGCTTCCCTGAGGCTATTCCTTTACAGAGAATAGGGTGTGAGAAAATCATGAGGCATTAATTGTATTTTTTACTAGGTTTGGTTTTCCCAAGGCTTTGCAAACTGATTGCGGTACAAATTTTACCAGCATAAACTTTAAAAGGAAGATGGAGGAGTTAGGAGTCAAACATACAACCTCGACTCCCTATCATCCTGAAAGTCAGGGTCAGGTGGAGAGGTTCCACCAAACTTTGAAGAGTGTTTTGAAGAAATTCTGTTTCGAGACCGGTAGCGAGTGGGACAAAGAATTGCCATATGCATTATTTGCTATTAGATCTATTCTAAATGA
Organism: Macrobrachium nipponense; assembly: GCF_015104395.2. NCBI lineage: Eukaryota > Metazoa > Arthropoda > Malacostraca > Decapoda > Palaemonidae > Macrobrachium > Macrobrachium nipponense. The sequence goes on along the minus strand of NC_087200.1, from coordinate 102,313,343 downwards.
AACTCTTGGGTTCTCTCCTTTCAATCTAGTCTTTGGTCATAGTGTGAGATGTCCTCTTGATGCGGTCAGGGAGCACTGGGAAGGGGAAACCCCGGAAATCAATGTACTGGACTGCATTTCGAATTTACAAGCTAAACTTCAAAATGCTCGGTCTTTTGCTTAAGAAAATTTTCAAAACAGCAAGCTGTAATGAAAAGTAATTACGACAAAATCCAAACGCAGAGAATTTTCACCAGGTGACAGAGTTCTGGTTTTGCTTCCTATGCCTGGGAATCCTCTCAAGGCACAATTTTCTGGGCCGTGGAGAATTTTAAAGAAAATGAGTGAAGTAAATTACTTAGTGGAGACTCCTGGACGTAGGAGGAAGTCTCAACATTGCCATATAAATATGTTAAAACCTTATGTTAGTAGAAGTAGTGAAGAAGTAGAAGTAGAACCAATTTCTTTAGTTGATGTGGTTACCGAAGTTGATGAAAAATTGACGATTGGACCAAATATTTTATCAAATAATTCTGATGTCCTTAATAACCTTTCTTCGAAATTTCAGCATTTGGATCCAGATAAAGCTTCTTCCCTTGTTGACTTAATAAATCAATATAAAGACCTTTTTCAGGATGCACCAGGATTGACTACTATTTTAGAACATGATGTAGACGTTGGGGACACCCAACCTATGAAACAATGCCCTTACAGGTTAAATCCCGCAAAAAGGGATATAGTTAAGGAAGAGGTTAAATACATATTAGACCATAATTTAATAACTCCTAGCACTAGTCCGTGGAGTTCTCCTGTGGTTCTTGTAAAGAAGGAGGTGGGTAAAATCGACTGTGTTTTGATTATCTTAAAATCAACGAGGTTACTAAAACAGATTCTTATCCTTTGCCTCGGGTGGAGGACTGTATCGGCCGCATAGGATCCGCTAAATTCATTAGCAAGTTCGACCTATTAAAAGGGTACTGGCAGGTCGGTCTTACTCCTCGGCAAGGGAAATTTCAGCTTTTCTGACGGGTGATGGACTGTATGAGTGTTTGGTTATGCCATTCGGGATGAAAAACGCAGCCGCCACCTTCCAGAGGTTGATGAATTTGGTAACCTGTGATTTGGAAGGATGTGTTGTCTACATAGACGATTTGGTGATCTAAAGTGACGACTGGCCCCCTCACATTAAACGAATAAAGGCACTGTTTGAAAAGCTTCGAAAAGCTGTTCTTGTTATAAATTTAAGAAAAGTGACATTGCTAGAGCCAAGGTTTTTTATCTACGACATGAAATTGGATTGGGCGAAGTAGCTCCTAAAAAGGCGAATGTGGAAGCCATAACGATTTTTCCTGTCCCTACCAACCGGAGAGGTGTGAGAAGATTCCTCGGTATGGTAGGATATTATAACAGATTTATTACAAATTTCTCTGACCTGGCTATTCCTTTAACAGATCTGTTAAAGAAAAATGTAAAGTTTGTTTGGGATAGTAATTGTCAGGTGGCTTTTGAAAAGTTAAAAGGTGCCCTGACAAGCTACCCACTTTTGCGATCCCCCGATTTTTCTCTCCCTTTATCTTTAGCCACAGATGCGAGCGACACCGGATTGGGTGCAGTGCTTCTCCAGAGAGACCAAGAAGGAATTAGCCATCCAGTAGCTTTCTTCTCAAAGAAATTGTCACCAGCCGAGAGGAAATATTCGACAATAGAAAAGGAGGCCCTTGCTTTAATTAAAGCGCTAAATCATTTTAACATTTATTTATCGAATCACTTCTCCCAAATAGAAGTTTACATGGATCACAACCCATTGATTTTCATTAACCGTTTTAAAAACAAAAACTAAAGAATACTTAGATGGAGTTTAGTATTCCAGGAGTACAACCTTATTATTAAGCATATTCCCGGAAGAAAGAATATTGTGCTGATGCTTTGTCTAGGATTTAGGAGAGAGTGAATGGTCATTAGTGTTTACTTTGCATATATATATATATATATATATATATATAATATATATATATATATATTAATATATATATGTAAAGTTTGTTTGGGATAGTAATTGTCAGGTGGCTTTTGAAAAGTTAAAAGGTGCCCTGACAAGCTACCCACTTTTGCGATCCCCCGATTTTTCTCTCCCTTTATCTTTAGCCACAGATGCGAGCGACACCGGATTGGGTGCAGTGCTTCTCCAGAGAGACCAAGAAGGAATTAGCCATCCAGTAGCTTTCTTCTCAAAGAAATTGTCACCAGCCGAGAGGAAATATTCGACAATAGAAAAGGAGGCCCTTGCTTTAATTAAAGCGCTAAATCATTTTAACATTTATTTATCGAATCACTTCTCCCAAATAGAAGTTTACATGGATCACAACCCATTGATTTTTCATTAACCGTTTTAAGAACAAAAACTTACGAATACTTAGATGGAGTTTAGTACTCCAGGAGTACAACCTTATTATTAAGCATATTGCCGGCAGAAAGAATATTGTGCCTGATGCTTTGTCTAGGATTTATGAGAGAGTGAATGGTCATTAGTGTTTACTTTGTATATATATATATATATATATATATATATATATAGATATATATATAATATTATATTGGCATTGTCTAATTATTTTTCATTTCAGATTATGCTTAGTCTAATTATGTTCACATTTTTTTTGGAATAGTTTAGAATTCGCTTTGTACTCCTATTAATTATCTTTAAGTTTACCATTTTTTTTTTATTAATGTAAGTTCACAATTCAGTTTTTTTCTAAAAAAAAAATATTATTTTTTTTCCTTATGGGTGGGGGGGGCTGTAATATCAGCTACTTAAGTTTTATTTCTTGGCTCCATTAAAGTAAACATTTGTTTATTAATTGCTGTCAATATTTTATCAATTCATTTGAGCCTCGAATTCTTGGTTCGAGTTTTGTATTTTTGCGCTTCCCCCACTGAATGTTATTTGCTAATTGGTACTCCGCCCATGAAAATTTCTCTTTACTTTCATGTATGAGTGCTTCGGTAGTTTCATCTTCTGTCTCCTGCCACGTTGGACTGTTTAAGAGGCGATTTACATATTTTTCGTCTGGATGGAGGGAAGATTGCTTTCGTCTCTCCTGTAGAAAAGTTCTTGCCCTTTTTCACGGCCCGTTGATCAGTGTGGCGATCACCACCTTGCACCATTGCTCTGCTACGAATATTTTGTTGGAAGTCTTGCATCGAGTGGACTCGTCTGCTGCTGATGCATCAATGTCCTTGGATGCATACACCTGACCCCCTTTTGTGGCTGCGGTTGCGTTCTCGTGCTTCCAAGTGTACCGAGACCATCGTCATTGTTTACGTCTTGAGTCCTCTCGACTAGTTATGAGTAGAGGAAAAGACCCCATATAGACTCCACTTTCTAGCCCTGCCCCGGCACCCGCCACCGCCCCCCGCAAAGGGGGCGTGGCTCCCCCCCCCTCCCCCCCCCCCCCTCCTGATAAGCTCATGTATGTACGTGAGGCCTAAAAAGGAGCGGGGCAACCCCAAAACCCCCAAAAGGGGCGTGGCCACCCTGGACCCCATATAGACTCCAACTTGTCTGGGGGCGTGGCCACCCTGACCCCATATAGACCTCCACTATTCTGGGGGGCGTGGCCACCCCTGACCCCATATAGACTCCACTATTCTGACCCCAAATTGACTCCATTTGTATTATAAGCTCATGTACGTACATGAGCTCATAATTGACTCCATTTGTCTTACAAGCTCATGTACGTACATGAGCGCATATTAAGGGTTGTGGCCCCCCCTAACCCCAAATAGACTCCACTTGTCTTATAAGCTGATATACTTAGATGAGGTGTAAAAGGGGGTGTGGCCACCCTTGACCCCAAATCCACTCCACATTATTGATAAGCTCATGTATGTACATGAGGTTGAAAAGGGGGTTGGGGGCGTGGCCACCTGTAAACTCTTTTCGGCAATAAAACCAACATTTCAACCAGCCACCACCGACCCCAAATTGACTCCACTGTTCTACACCTGTGATGTCACGTAATTCTAGGGGAATAAAACCATATTTTCAACCCCGACCCCCAAATTAACTCCACCTTTCCAACCCCACCTGTGACGTCACGTAACTCTCTGGGAATAAAACCAGCATTTCAACCCCCTACCCCAAATTAACTCCACTTTTCTACCCCTGTGACGTCACGTAACTCTCCGGGAATAAAACCATCCTTTCAACCCCCCACCCCAAATTGACTCCACTTTTCTACCCCTGTGATGTCACGTAACTCTCCGGGAATAAAATCATCCTTTCAACACCTGACCCCAAATTGACTCCACTCTTCTACCCCTGTGACGTCACGTAACTCTCCAGGAATAAAACCATCCTATCAACCCCCGACCCCAAATTGACTCCACCTTTCCTACCCCCCTGTGACGTCACGTAACTCTCCGGGAATAAAACCATCCTTTCAACCCCTGACCCCAAATTGACTCCACTTTCCTACCCCTGTGACGTCATGTAACTCTCCGGGAATAAAGCCATCCTTTCAACCCCCGACCCCAAATTGACTCCACCTTTCCTAACCCCCTGTGACGTCACGCAACTCTCCGGGAATAAAACCAACATTTCATCCCCTGACCCCAAATTGACTCCACTTTTCTACCCCTGTGACGTCACGTAACTCTCCGGGAATAAAACCATCCTATCAAACCCCGACCCCAAATTGACTCCACCTTTCCTACCCCCTGTGATGTCACGTAACTCTACGGGAATAAAACTATCCTTTCAACCCCCGACCCCAAATTGACTCCACCTTTCCTACCCCCCTGTGACGTCACGTAACTCTACGGGAATAAACCCAACATTTCAACCCCCCACCCCAAATTGACTCCACTTTTCTACCCCTGTGACGTCTCGTAACTCTACCGGAATGATTTTTTGCGACTCATGTCATCTTTAATAGTTTTCAACGTAACCGGGACGTTTACCTCATCCTCCTCCTATAAAATCTCTAAATTTATATATGAACATCGCGAATATAGTCTCTCTCTCTCTCTCTCTCTCTCTCTCTCTCTCTCTCTCTCTCTCAGCCGTTACATTTTGTTATTTATATATATATATATATATATATATATATATATATATATATATATATATATATATATATATATATATATATATATATATATATATATATATATATCATATATATACAGCTACTTAGATATTCAGAGTATCATGATAAAGGATATTTGGCAACTGACTTCATCCTCATGTGATACATATATTTATCAATTTGATATCTCCCCAATAACCAACATGGTCAATGTTATCTGATGATGAATCACGCACACACACACACGAAGAAACGAGACCTTATCACCATATCTGCCAAGCTGACTTCACCCCCACGTGAAATTTTATCTATCATAGAATTTGAGTTATAATCTCCATGCCGAATACGAGGACAAAGGTAGACATTTCAATTTTGTTTATTTATTATACCGAGTTTAAAAGAGGTTGAAAAATCAAATGACAGACGGAAATGTTATTTTATATTTGTAACCAATGCTAAGTACAGGGGAATGAAATAATATTCCATACAAATACATACATTAGAAAAAAACTGTACATACACAAACGCGATAATATAAGCATTCGCTTTATCAAAAACAATACTTCAACGAAACATACGGCTACTATATATTTTCTAACCTGTTCCTTCACATCACAGCCCTAGTATATACCACAAACATCTTCTCCAGCACTTTCCCGACCGTGTATCAAAGACGACGTTTCATCTTACACCTCAAAGCTTTTAAATTTAGCTAACAAGTTTTTCATATATAAATCTTCCACACACCTTTCCTCCAACAGGGATAAATTCTTTTTCATTATAGCCACGCAACATATTTACCAATTTTGCTCATTTCATCACTGAGGACAAGTTCCCGAAAACTAACTTGCATGAGGAGGTTGATGAAGCCATGGCGAGAGTTCACGTCTTGATGCGACAATCCTTCAAGAGATAATGAGCTACGAAAGCCCCGCAACCGAGATCCCTCTATCACAATCACTGATTACAAACCAGTTGTGACAAAGCATCAAGTCTTATCATTCCCTCACGCCAAAGGTCATCCACACATGACTCATTTGATCAAAATCAGTATCACGTGACTAAACAGCTCCGGTATCATTGTTCCTAAAATGTTAATAAGCCACCCACACATTCGCCATCTTGTTTTTCACATCTCCCGCCCTCACCTTCCCACCCCCTCCCCCTCCTCCTCCTCCTCCTCCTCTCCTCCTCCTCCCTTTTTCCCCATATTTTGCCACGTTTCAATTTGTTTTTTAATGGCTATATTCCTTAACATCCAATCTTTAACCCCCGCCATTTCAATGAAGTAGCGATAATTCGAAATATTATCAACGTGGGTTTTTTTATTCCCTTGAAATTCTCGAGCTATATCTAAAATATTATAACCTGAGAGCGGATGAGTTAAATCTCCTTCATTCCATTTAACCATGTTAGAATCTTGCAAGTGCTTAACAAAAGCCGTAACATATGACTTTTGAGGTTCTTTAAAAAATATTGGAATAATACCTGTTAAATCGGGATTGCTCTTTTTGCAAGTCATGTCCCCTTTAATTGTTTTCAATGTAATCGGGGCATTTACCACCTCCCCTCCAGTCACTGCACCTACACTTTCTATAGGAGGAGGAGGAGGAGGTGGTCCCGTGAGCGATATAGCCGGCATAGGTGGTTTTTGGATATTAAGGGAGACGTGTCCGCTACTACTAACAGCTTCTGTATTCAACTTGCCAGTACCCTCCAGGCTATTAGTATCACCATCACAAACCTCTTTTCTATTCATTAACCTCTCGAAGGTAATGGCAGGGATAACGTAAAACTCTTTCATTTTCAATTAAAAAGACTCCCTACCAAACTCGCAGCAATAGGCAATAACACCGATAGAATAGTTCCCCCTTTACGACTTTTCAGTATATTTTTCTTCTTAGATATGGACGTTGTTTTCAAGGACACAAGATGAATTTCTCGTCTACAATTTCTTAAGTGTTTAATAAACTTCTTATCTTGAGTTAGATTACCACAAAGAAAATTTCTACAAATTTCCGAGAGAGTAGACAACAAACCACCGTTTAAGATGGGAATAACTTTACTTCTTTCACTGGGTGATAAACCAGAGATGAATAAAATAAAATTTTTATTTTTACGTATTAAAGGTTGCTTACGGTTCATATCCGTACAATTTGAGATTCATCAACCCAGGAATTGAATTGACTCGGATAACCTTTCCAATGAACGTAATAATTGAGTTTTATTATCTTTCCTCCTCCTTCCCAGAATAGTGATATCATACGTTTCTGGTAGATTGGTGCGAATTAATTCTTCACGATAAAATACGCCCTTTATTTCTTCACCCGCTAAATCTTCCAAGAAGTATACGACCAGATTTTATGTTGTATCCACTTTTCGGATTTTAAACATTTCCAGAGTATTTTGAACTGTATATCCCCTCCTAAAAATTGCGTTGCGACTCTCATCGGCAATACGTACGTCTCCAACATTCAAGAGCGAAATGGCGGGAGGATTAATGAGAACAGACTTTTTATACATACTCGAGAATTGACGTTCAATGTCATCTCTAGCCGTTAATGCGTGAACCTCGTGTGGGGTGCGACCCAAACTTCTATGGGGGGTATGATTATAACTCTGAACAATGTCTCGCAAGACGTTAATGTATTTTAAGGTATTCTTATGTGTGAGATATCTATATATCCGACCCTTAATAGTCCTTATGACTCTTCCAGCTATAGAGGATTTGATTTCTCTCGAATAAACGCTATATAATTTTATATTTTTACTATCTAGATATTCTCTGACGTGTTTGTTATAATATTCCCTACCCTTATCACTATTCAAATGGGAAATTCCCGAAAGTTCGGTAGATTCGATAACCTTCTTCAAAGCGCGACGCATAGTAACACCATCCTTCTTTTTCAAGGGAACAATTTGTAGATATCTGGAAAACACGTCAATAAAGACTAGCAAATATTTAAACCCATTATCATACCAAGTTAATTTGGACATATCAGCTAAATCGGTGCTCGCTATTACTCGCGGTTCGGGTGACATGATTTTTCTTCTGGGGAATTTTTTTCGAGTGACTTTATGCAGTGTGTAAGACTTTTGCCCGTGTAAGAATTCTTTAACATTTTCACGCGTAATTTGGCTATTCAGATTTTTCGTTACTCTGAATAAAGAGTCCACCCCGCTGAAACTACCCCACCCCGTGCATCTCCGAACAAAGTTTTTAGCAGTTTTATCCATTCTTTATCCATATTGGTGAACTATTTGATATTCCATTCCACCCAGAATATTAGTTCGGAGCTGTAACAGTTCAGGTGTTGACGGAGCGAAGTCTACTAACAAATAACCGTAGCGGTTACGTGATAGGGCCTTTTTATATATGTCCGAAAAGGCTGAAGCTTTTTGACGGCCGAATAACTGACGACCTAAAGTTTCAATTTGACTAAAATGACAATTTTTCATTAGAATATAATGTGAGCAATTCAAGCTTATACTTCTACTAAACTTGCCCGAATGAAACATATTCTGCGTTATGAATATAACTGAAATAGATGAATGATGTCCCCCTGTGAAGGCGTTAGTGACAAATTTATTATCACTAGCCTCAAGGAAGCAATCATCGAGTATGAATAATAGACCTTTATTAACCTCCGTCTCCCCCTTTTCAGCGTAATCAAAGGGATTTAAAATTTCTTTGGATACTTTAAATTTGGGACCTATTGAGGGATGCGTTTCGAGGGGGTGTTCAGATACCCCGCAATATGAAATGTATTGGAAACGCATTTCATAGAGTTCAATGATTTTTTGACATAGGACTGACTTGCCACTGTTACTAAACCCTGTGATGATAATACGAGCGGGATTAGCGAACAGGTCTAACAACTGCACGGGGAAGGGACCTGTCACGGCCATGATGTTAGCGCGTTTAAGACTATAGTTGGGTACTTTACGCGCTCCTTTTTATATAAAAGCCTTAATAATAATTAGGGTGAATGGAAGTTGACGGCAATAATATTTGTTTATTTTCATAATGAAATACATACAGGTTTTTCCTACATTATAAAAATAGAACGTACAGTATAAATGCAAACTAAAAATACAATATAATAATTCAAAAATATACAAAATACAATATGATAATTCAAAAATATAAAAAACTATATGATTATATAGGTAAAAATACATTATTATACAATATAATATATTAAAAATATAATGAATATAGGATAAATATATAGTAAAATATACAAACTATGACACCCGGTCAAGGTGTGATACGCCCCCGTTTTAACTGGAGGAGAGGGTGAAACCCATTTCCCGTCGAGGAGAAGTCAAAGATGTCGAAGAGAGAGAGGGAATTAACATTGTATATTTTACTATTCTCTCTTCGACGTTTTGAACATCCTTTCACCCTTGGGAAATGATGTGATGGATGTGGGTCAGAGGAATAGGAGGAGTAGGAATTCTCGAGGATAGGAGCGGAATATTTAAAATTGGAGAGATTGCCGCTACTACCGGCGCCACCACTACCCTCTGTAGCTCCTCCTCCTCCTCCTCCTCCTCCTCCCCCCCTCCCCCTCCCCCCTCCTCCGCCATACCCTCCTCCACCCAATGTCTGGATGTCCATACGCCAACGATTTATAAGGTGTCACATAATATCTCTTGTCCTCTAAAGGACAGATAGATACCTTTCGCTGGCTCGTATGACACATCGTGCCTCCTACTCTTTGCAAATTGTGCACACGAGTATAAGTAATCTCATTCTTTTCGATTACAGCTCAATACTGGTCATGCGGAATGGTCTTTTGCCGGCAACTTTGTACACCTTTCAAGGTGCTACTATGACTAGTTTCCGTCAGATATGAATAAACTTTAGGTTTAACGCTGATAAATTCCCTCATGAGTTCAGCCCACGTTTCAACCTTCACTAACCCGAGTTCCCCCTTACGTGACTCATCATACAATTTGTGAGTTTTGGGGAAATTACATCAAATCCATGTAGGGTTTGAGCACACCCTTCAGTTCCCGATGAGGTTATCAGTCACCAGGGCAAAAGATCAAGCTGTCAGTGTCAGTATAAAGGAGCTGAACTCGGTGTCCATACTGCTTTTGAAGAACGTTGTAATAGAACCAATACATCATATCCTTCGCCATGTCTAGTATACTGAAACCGATATAAATCGGGGATTCAGCCATAACAAACTCTTTGAAATGGTTTACAATGTACCTGTCGTTACCCAGTTTTTCCAAAGACTTGTACTTGTGTTTGGACACATTCCTGAGGAGAGAGGCTTCACCGGTGGTGACGACAGTTCGGGTAGAATAATTCAATGAATTTTTAATAGTGTCACCGAAAAGACCAGTCATTATGATTTTGATGGTGTTCCTCTTGTCCGGATCGGTCTCTTCAGCACGCCTTTCGGCATTCTCCAGAATATATTCCCGCAAAAAAAAATCCTGTTTGAATTTGTACACTTTCCTTATTACATCAACTTCGAGACCGAGCCTTATCAACGTTTGTAATAAGGGAAGACAGATCAAGTAATTACGCATTGGTAAATACGTACCCGTCAACTTAACATTTTTCTTGGGTAGCTTCACCTTGAACTTATTCATTAGGTTTTTACTATAGGGCGATAGATCCTGGTGAGTCACATTCATGTGATGAATGGCAAGAGGGAGATCGTCTGTCTGTAGAGCAACATCCCGTCTAACTGGTTTGGTATCAAGCAGTATGAAATAACCGTATTCACCCTGTGAATCAATGGCAGTAATATCGCTAGCAACAAAACTTTCTAATTCGACAGGGAAAAGTTCAGTTATTTCACCCAAGGGCATTTTGCACAAGACAGCCTGTAGTTGAATATGCACTCATCGTGGCCAAGGCCCATCCTTGAGTAGGGCTTCATCATCCATGTCCTCAAAGCAAATGCTTCGTCTCCCTGGAAGAAGTAGGGCAGGTTTTCCGCCAGGCCTGGCAGTGGCTCTGGATCAGGGAAGCCTAGCTCACCTCCTTCCACCAATTCCCTTAATTCAGATTCGTTGAACACTTGGCAATGGGATGCTGAGCCATACTCTGCCACTGATACCCATATAAACTTGTAATCGGCATCTGCCAATGCCAGAAGGATCATGGAGAAGAAGCCCTTGTAGTTGTGATAGAGTGATCCAGAATTTGGTGGGGCCTTGATAGGAATATGCTTGCCATCTAGGGCACCACAAGCATGGGGGAAATTCCACTTGGTGTTGAACCTGTCACTGACTTCCCTCCATTCATCTGGCTCAATAAGTGGTGGCATAACTTCGGCTTGGAATGTGTCTACTATAGCCTCCAGGACTGTCGGTATGAATTTTGAGATTGTGTTGTCTGCTACCCGGAAACTGTACATCAACTCTCTGAATGTAGCACCAGTGGCCATGTGTCTGAGTGTGATTGCAAGCTTCAGTCCAGGGTCCAATGGCTCTCTGAAAAAAAATAAAAGTAAAAAATTATTAATCATCGACATGTGTTTTACAATTCTCACATTTAGATTTATTATTGGATATGTTGCTTTTCCCTGAAAAATAGATATTATTGTTTACCTCTAATTGGTTGTTTTCTTGTTTATTTGTGGCCCGACACGTCTCACAAACTCCTGAAACAAGTCAGCATCAACACGGAGGAAGTTCTTGTAACACCTGGGGTCCTCTCTGTTTAGTTCATGTAACAGAGTATCATATTGACCAAACATGACCCTTCTGTTGAGCCATTCTCTTGTCCAAACTTGCCTCCTTCTTCTTCTCCTTCTGTTGGCTTGTTCTTGTCTCCCCTCACGCCTTCTGGCCAAAATAATCTCAATGTCTATCAGTCTTATCATGATTTCTAATTCTCTTATTCTGTCATCTGCAATTTTTATAACTTCTCTGTTGAAAGTTCGAAAATTTATGAAGCCAAGCCATCAAAGAGAGTCAATTTATATCAAAACATACACGAATGTGTGATAATTCGAGCATAACTCGAACAAAGTCGGTGGGACCATATGTAAACCCTGTAAATGTCCAGTTAATCGAGTAAAAGTCGTGTTTAATCGTACGAGACCGTACTTGGAACCGTACAACAATCGTGTTCAAACCGTGACAAACCTTGCTTGACCGAGTATATCCGTGCTTTGTTCGTACATACTCGTGCTACATTCGAGTCTAAATCGTACTAACTCATCCCCAGGCATGGTTGGAGCTCAATACTCGTACCAGTCAACCCGTGTATAACTGAGTATACCGTATTGGAACCGTGTGCCCAACCGTGTTCTGTGTGAGACAGGCTTTATGTCCTTTGTTATTACCATTTTATAGACTGCTAAGAAACACAAATTCTTCTCTATATGTGTGTGAGTAGCGGACCCCGAGAGATCAGGCACTCGTTTCTGTCCGCACACTGCTATGTATACTGCACGCCCAGATAATAAATCATTAGTACTAGTTCCGTTTACGTTGAGACCTCACAAACCTACGACAGGAAATTATACCAACTATTGTTTGTTAATTTTATATGCTCTATCTACTATACCATAACTTGTGTAGATCACTTGATCATCCTCACCTACATTTCCAGCATATTCCTTTCTATAGTCTATGAAGCATTTTGCTAGTTTTAACTGAGAAATACTGTCCACATCTTAGGAATTTGTAAATCTAGTTGCACAAGGTATTTCTAACACCTATGGCCAACTCTTTTCTGTCTAGTAATATTCTTTATGCTGTCCTCATCATATCTGTCAAATACGACATGAGTCTCTTTCATGTTTCTATGTTGGCCACAGACATACATAACATGACGAGGAAAATTACATGACATATTGCTGAATTTAACTCTTTCTGTGGCACTTGGTTCTCGAAGTCTTTGGTTGATGGCTTGACCATCAGATATAATGGTATCTGATCCAGCTACAGGAACATTTTTGTCCTTAGGTTATAATGACTCTAGTTTGTGCATGAAACTTCAGCAAACATACTGAGAGGCACTGAGGAGTTCTCAAAAGAAAGAACCCTTTGGACTGGGACTTTCTTCCAAGCATTCATTGCCAGTAATCTGAAGTACATGCCTTCATCATTGAGGGATATGCTCTTGTTTTGGACTCTCACTGATCTATTCATATCAGATATTGTTTTCACATTTGATCTTGCTAGTGGATCATAGAAACTCTTTTGTGTCTTTCCATGTTCAGAAGATACAAGCCTTTCGGCTTCCATGAAAGAATGTAGAAGAATGTAGATAACATGTTGCATTCTTTTCTTAATGCTCCAAGTAAGCTATTCTCAATTATAGGTGGTGCTACACATCCAATAGCAAAGTTTATCATGTATTCTGGAGGATCCAAAAGACAAAAGGGGTCAGTGAATGTTCCTCCAAACTTTGTATTAATTTTTCAACATCTCTATTCCATCTCTTTACTACGGATGTAGCCATGCACTCTGCTTTATGCGGCTCTCCGTGTGCCTTGTGTGAATTTTGCAGCATTCATTGAAAAATGAAGTGAACTTCCTTTCAAAGTCAAACCAATTATTCCACCATTACCCTTAAGTGTTTTCCTTTCTGTTGTCTCTAGTAAAGCCAAACATTGTTGAACTTGCCCTGTGTCAACTTGGCCACAAACAAGCCTTCATGAAATGCAGCTTTCACATAATAAGCTGTTCATCTAAAGGGTCATTATTCAGAAACACAAGCGTACTATGAGGTACCTCTTCAAATTAGATTTATATGCTTGAATATTCTAAAGTCCATCTTCCAGTGCAAGTGCTTGAAATCGTGACATTAAGAGTTTTCAAAGTGAATACTTGTTTTCCTTGCAGAATTGTAGGTTTGATTTCATCAAGTAGTCTCCTAAAAATTTCATGGTATGGGCTCTTAGTATCACTTATGTTATAGTCGTGTTGCTTTAGGGTTGTATATCTATCAGTATTATAGTGTGTGTAGCAACCTTTCTGCCGATGAGACCGTGCTTCCACTGCAACCAACATTTGTGTATACATGTTGAAAGAACCAAGTTGGTTAGTAATAGCTACCTCTACCATAGACCAGGTAGACTTGTGTTTACAATTACAATGTTCGCCATACACAAAGCACTTATTTTTTTCCGATCACAAGTATATAAATAGAAGACATGATTAGTGGTAAAGCTGAAGAACCCAAAACATGCAATTCTTTATTACCACACTAGAGCATTCTATACTACTACCTTTAGACTTCTTGGTGTGTCTTTTGATATGTGGGCTGCAGTATGAGGCCGAATTTTGTAAAATTTGTTTGCCAATGTCATCCCACCTCTCCTTACAAGCTGCAAAAACTTATCAAGTTTTGATAGACCAGGTTAACAAGCAGGGGATTTCACAGTAGAGTTCTTGGAACAGACTATGCAAAAGTTACTGTCAAATAGAAGGGTTTTCCTCTTCTTGGAGGATGTTTTCGGGTCAAAATTTGGATCCATGGGAATTAAGCTTACAACTACAATATCAACAAAGTGCTATAACTTCATGATTTTAAATAGATATATTTTTATTTTCAGTTTAAATTGCGTGAAATAAAAATATCAACACAATTTTAAGACCCTTTCATTTAATAAAACATATTTTTGTTGTATTTGTGATCATTTAAAAAAAAATAATTAAATATAGATTTCTAATTTCTCCGTCATCAGATCAAAGTTGTAAACTATGTTGACATTACAGTTTACACGATAGCTGAAAGGTCCCTCTTTCCAATAGTATGAAAAACGTGAAGATATCATAACTAGGTCATTAGTTAAAGCCTAGCTAATATAGCAACAATGCCCACTTATCATTTTGCGAGAAAAGTCCGTCAAAATTTGCAGTGTGATGAACTACTCTGGGGGGGCTATAAAAAAATACGCCTGCACTTTCCACAGTGGTATCCGCCAGTTTCTAACTCCTGAAGAGTTACTCTCCAAAAATATAGGAAGCATTAGTGTCACTGATGGGGTCACCTACTCGAAAAATATGGGGTTAGTTTGCAGCACTTTAAGTCAGTTACCTCCATCACAAGGCTCATAAACGAACTAGAAATTCGAGAGAATTGTGCGCTGGTAAACCTGGTAAAGATTCATTCCATTGCGCAACATATAAAGCACGCTGGCAAAACATTACTGTAATTATAGAACCTTGAATCTCAAATACCACCAAGGCATTAAGTGAAATGAAAAGTAAGGCAATATTACCTATAGTATTCACGTAATACTCACTAAAAAGCGTCCAGCGCTGAACATGATTCTCGCGAGCGAACCGCAAAAAATTTGGTACACCTCATACACTACACAACAGAACGCTTTCACCGCACACTTTGTCTCTTCAGATACCCGAATGAAGAACAACGCCTGTAAGCAGATCTCTTCACCTCCACTTCCTAATCCAACCTTCGGCCGTCCCGTGGAGCGGAAGAACAACCCAGCTGGAAACTAGCATTCGAAATGTAGTTACAAGTGACATTACTATAATAGTAGTTACGTAAAATCTCTCTACATTATTTTTCATTATAAATTTGTAAACTATGAACAAAAAGGAGATTTGTCCGTTTCCGAAATAATATTCAAATATAATGCATAGTAAAACACTGCCTACAATACTACTGTAATGGGGGTAATCCATGTACGTTTGACCGATACAGTTTGAAAGGATGAAATCAATTGCTCATACTCTCTATGATTCATTTTTCTAGCGACCTCCATTGATTAACTGCTACCCGAATATTAATTCTTGTGAATTTCTTTCCGATAACCAGGGTAAAGATGTATTTACCAAGTAAAGAATTTCTTTCTAACTTTAACCTTAATGAGCATGGAAGTCAAGAGACGTAAACCACGCATTATCGATCGGAATAATATGCATTTAGCCCCCGTAGGAGGTAGGGCCGTCAGTACACCTCGTGCGGTGCAATGTAGGCAATACTTAAGGTGCTTTGTAGCGTGCCTTCGCCCCTAGCTACAACCTCTTTCGTTCCCTTTTACTGTTTCTCCTTTCATATGCTCTTTCTTCACTCTTACACTCTTACTTTCCACCCTCTCCTATAAACTGATTCATGGTGCAACTGCGGTGTTTTCCTCCTGTTATACCTTTCAAACCTTTTACTGTCAATTTCCGTTTCGGCACTGAATGTCCTTATAGGTCCCAGTGCTTGGCCTTTGGCCTAAATTCTATGTTCAATCAATTAATCAATATGCATTTAACATACGTTTTGTTTATTACTGCAAGAGACGAAATGACAGCTTTATACCCTTCTCGAACCTGCGAGAAGGAGAGGGGAGAACAATGATGAAACCGTTCCTTTGCGTCTCGCAAGGAAAGTTGTAGAAATTACGCATGTGGTTCTAGCGTTGCAGATATGCTTCATAGCACGACAATAATCCAAGAAACAGACAATGTAAACTACAACAGTACTGATCTTTGGTGCTATGTGATTACCTCTTATTATGTATATCTCTCTCCCCCTGTCGCTCGCTTCCTAGGAACGAAAAAATTGGTTCGTCTGGGCAACTAATTGATTTTTTTAATATTGAGCACAAGCAATATTCAAGATCATAGTGTTATTTTCATGTTATTTACGTTTTTTATCAAATTCGGCTAATTGTTCGTGATAAATCAGCTCAATAATTGTTTGATAATGTCTTAGAATGTCTTTCAACCATTAGGCCAGTTAAAATATGTAACTCTCACATACCCATTAGTACTAAAATTCACTAAATTAAGATGACCCATTGCAAGGTCTGAGCAACAACTCGATATACATAGCAGTGGATTTTTTTTCCTTCCGCCGCACATATATTAACCCAGTCATAGAAAAAATAAAATAATATCTCTGATAAACGCAATCACATCTTTTGGGGGATAAACATGCTGCACAGCTACAGTGTAGCTAAGCCATCAAGCAGAAAAAATAAGAAAGGAAAACGTACTGTGACGGTAAGACCTTCCCAACCCGTCATTTAGTCATCTTTCAGTGAGTACGTATAAAAAAATGTATGATTTGATTACAAAAAAATATATCAAAACATAGTTCGCAACATATCAGAAGGAAGATGGACAAAGGTTCCCGCCCCCCAAACCACACACACACAAATAATCGGAAAGCAGATTCGTGTTTGCCTTTGGAATTTTCGGGGCACGGAAACAGGTAAATTTTCGTATGCTGTTTGAATAAGCCAAGAGTGGAAGGTACTTGTACTTCTTAAATCATCTCCTGGTGCACCATACGTTTTTTTTTCTTTCTTCTTTTTTTTACAGCCATTAAATATTATTTTGTAATGACTTCCTATTATCGCTTCCTTTGTTTTGTGAGAACAATCATTTCAGTACCAAACAAAAACTTCTCTCAGTTTTCTTCTGCAGATGGAAAAAGAAACCTACAAGATTACTGAGTATAACTTGTTTACTTGTAAGTTTTAAGTAAAATACAACGTAAATACTTAGAAGTAAACAAGGTATAATCCATAATCTTGTGGATTTCTTTTTCAATCATTCAGTCTTTACAAATCTCACGATAAAACTTCGTTTGCCTCATTTACCTTTCTTTTTATATATAAAAAGAATTTCTTGGTTGGATATGTCACTAGTCTGTGCCTTCTGTTAATAAAACAGTATATCTCTTTTAAACAACAATTTCTTACGACATAACAATTCTTCATTCGGCTTGTTAAGGCTATAAATCCAAATACTAAGCATACTGTAACAGATAGTGGCATCCTCCACTTACAAATTTGAATAATCAATTGAGACCTTATCCCCCACCACACCTCTGACCAAGGTACTCCTCCGAAGTCTTTCATTCCAGATGTCCCATATCGGAAAACTCTATATCCGAAAGCTTTCTCCTAGCAAGTTCCTCCCACCTGACGTCAGGGCAACAAGACTCGCCACACAGGGCCTCCTTCTCACAGTAACAGAGCTCTAGACGTCCTAATTATCGGTCGACCGACGATCCAACCCGGCCGAGGGTCTTGTGAATTACAATAACAATATGTCCGACCGACGATCTCCCCGGCGAATCGTGTATTCCCCCTTCAACTACTGTGTGTGCAATGGAGGTAAAAGCCCGGTGGATGTCTGTTTGAAAGATCCTCGATTCCTACAACCTCACCGAAACCTAAAATCCTCTTCCTCTCAACCATTCTGCCAAATCCTCATCTCAAATCCAATCCTGCATTCCTCTGCAACCGGCAGACCAAAAGGGAAAGCCATTTCCTCTCTTAAACCTCTCGTGTTTTATGATATTGTTGAGTTCGATTATATTTCATCTAATTTAGTGACCTGACAGCAGTGCCG
>NC_087200.1:102282469-102289969 GCF_015104395.2 Macrobrachium nipponense | reverse complement strand
TTTCTCAAAATTGTAGCAATCTTCTCTCTTGTGCATGCCATTTGGAATGCTACCTGAATTCTTTACTCTGTATTTTAAACTTAACACATAGTAAGTTTACTTGATAATGAGTTTGTTAATTTATACAAGAAAATATTTTCTTTATACAGATAAATATCTTGTCAAGTTGGCATTAAATAGCAATGAGAAGAGTTAAATATGGAAGTATTGTTAAAAGTAAAGGGTCTTCCTAAGCTCTGGTTGAAGAGTGTTAACAAAGGACGGTAAAAGGCACTAGTCTACTGTAATAGATCAAATGAAATTAAATCTGCCCACGAAAAACGGTCCCATGTAAAAATAACATCCTCTGATTATATATATATATAATATATATATATATATATATATATATATATATATATATATATATATATTCGAAATAATTTAAAAACACTTTAATATACCTACTTTTTATTTAGTCCGTGTGTGCGCATATATATATATATATATATATATATATATATATATATATATATATATATATATATATATATATATATACATAAATATATATATATATATATATATATATATATATATATATGTGTGTGTGTGTGTGTGTGTGTGTGTGTGTGTTCATAAATATTCTACTTAAACAGCAGATAAGAGAACTGTTAGTGATGCTTAACTTACAACAACAGCTGTAACAGTCATTGGCTACTACTACAAGTAGTACCTATACTCTGTTTTTTTCCATCTGTCCATCCGCCTGTGGTGTTTTTGTATGGTAACACTGCGTCCCGGGCTTTAAATAGTTACGGTATTTGTAAGTTTTAGGTAAATAAAAGGATATTTGGGTGTACATTTGCAACTGAAGAGTGTTTTAATAATTTACTGTATGCGAAGTACACCGTTAATATTCGAAATAAGGTCTCTAGTTGAAATTTGAGTTATATAATATGTGCACCAACTGTTATTACTCGCAATGAATTTTTTTTTTCTCACCAATATTATTACTGTTATTACCAGTATGATGATTACTAGCTTTTATGCTACCTCAGCTATATTATGGATAAGTGCCGATTATTCATTTTCTTTTTCTATTTTATCATATCTCATGTATCTAGATTGTGTATGTTACTGTCTGTATCTTGTATACTCAATGTATATGGCCCCGAGCTGAAATAAAACATATTATTATTATTATTATTATTATTATTATTATTATTATTGTTGAATGTAAGCTGAATATAACTATCTAAAGCCCGGGGCGCAGTGTTACCTTACGGAAACACCACAGGTGGATGGACAGATGGAAAAAAACGAAGTATAGTTCTTGGAGCGATTTACATCTGACCGAAAAATAAGTCATACTTCATCCCGATTATAAGTCTAAACCACTGATTCATAACCTGTTGCCCACGAGCACACCTAGTCAAGCCCTCCCCTTTCCGCTGTTTAAAATCTTGCTCGGAGCATCATTTCTTGGCAGGCCTAAGTCTGACAGAGTTAATGTTAGCCTATGTGAAACGTTTCATGTTATTTTCATCTTTCTTCTTAGATTACTACTAGGTAGTGTGCGTGTAAGCCGAAGAACTTAGCCATAGTTTAGTAAATTTACCTTTGATGAATTTCCCTAAGCAATCTTCATTCACATTGGATTATCCGGATTGTGCATGATAAACCAGTTAACTCAAAGGAACAAGGATTGTTTTTTTTTAATCTTTATATGAGATAACACTGTTTTGAGTTACATATCGACCTTGTATACTTTGGGAATAGTCTTTTTTATTTAAAGAATTGGTTTCGTGTGTGTGTGTGTATGTGTGTGTGTGTGTGTGTGTTTGTGCGTGTAAAAGAGAGAGAGGAGAGAGAGAGAGAGAGAGAGAGAGAGAGAGAGAGAGAGAGAGAGAAAAAACTTTTTTCAGTATTCAGTAGTTAGCTTTTGTTATAGTTTTATTCGATTCGGTTAACTGGGGTTAAATTTGAAGCATTTTTTTATTCCATAAGTGTCATAAGAATGGAACGGAGTATAAAATTTAGGCCGAAGGCCAACCGCTTAAAGGGTAATTGAGGTAGAAAGTGCAAGAGGAAGGAAACCTCGCAGTTGCATTATGAAACAATTGTCAGGAGAGGGTAGCAACTAAGATGGAAAAAAGAGAATATAAAAGGAAGTATGATAAGAAGAATGAAAGAGTTGCACTAACCACCCCCCCCCCCCCCCCACCCACCCCCGCCTCGAGGTATGTATCATAGTGACCTAATATAATGGGCAAACGTCTGTACTGCCCCAGAGACATGTAATACAAAAGTTCATACGAATCAATAACAATATCCGATGTAAGCTCTTGGTTCAAAAGATTATTTTTTTAATCACTTAATTTTCCAAACTTTAATGTTAATGTGTTTTCCAAAACGAGTTACTGCTACGTTCTTTCGATTGTATTGAAAAAAATTTCCGGTAAAATAAATATGCTAAGAGCTTGCATACTCTGTGTCGGATGGAACCATGGGTGCATCTAAAATCAATGTCCAGTACGAAAGTGACATCAATTTTATGCTTGGTCCTTTTGTACAATGTATTTTACTCGTCAGTATTCACAGCAGTATAATGATTCCTTTGCATTATTTTGGATATTTGTTTAAACAACTGCAGCAATTTTTAGTGTATTATTCAATATTGAAATAAATTCGTTGTACTTAGTTAAATATCTAACCTTTATGTGCCAATATATTTCTGTCTATCTATCTATTTATCTATATATATATATATAATATATATATATATATATATATATTCATATATATATATATATATATATATATAGATATAATATATAATATAATATATATATATAAGAGAGAGAGAGAGAGAGAGAGAGAGAGAGAGCAGAGCGAGAGAGAGAGAGAGAGAGAGAGAGAGAGAAGAATCATAGGGGTAGCAGACCCGACCAACATCCAGGTTGAAGAGGCAAAGGCGTCTTTCACGAGCATTGTTTCTTATGCATCACATCACATGATGCATCCTCAAGGCTGGAAAATTACATACAATAAATACTAAAACAACACTTATGCGCATAAAAATCTAAAAAAAAACATAAAAGATATTTGATATTTACAAACTGAAAAATTAAAACGAGAACTTGAAAGGAACACCTACCAAGGTTAAAAGCGACTAAAAAGGCAGATAGAAAATAACATGCGAAAGCGAACGTGGAGAGTAAGCAAACTGGCGGTTATGCTGTAAACAGTTGTGTGGACGACGATTGGGTGTTTAATGTTGGTACATTGGTTTTTATGAGAAGTGACTCCAACACCATCAACTCGTCGTCTTTACAAGCAGATATACTTAAAATCATTTACTATATCCAAGCGGTCACCACAAGTCTGGGAATGACTCCGAACTTTGGATAATTCGGGATTTGACAATCTGCACCTTGTCCTGAAGCTGACACCTTGATGGGAGCAGAAACGGACCTTGAGAAGCCTCCTCGTACAACCAACGTAAGTTCCCAGACTATATCTGGAACAGGTATATTTATAAACGATGTTGGATGTCAAGGAAAGGTTCAGTCTGTCATTCACTCTGAAAAAAGAACGTATATTTAGATGATTTCATAGGATCAACTTCAAATCAACAGCTGGCAATTCATGATGAATTAAATTCATATAAAACTTATCGTGAAGGAAAAGGAACTAAGCTTAAATACATAATTTTGGAGCGGTATCTTTGGGAATAGGCGGTTTCATTTTTGTGGTTAGGAGCTTATTAAGGACACCTAAGGAAATAGATGGATGGATGGATTATGAAATTTAGGGACAAGCCCAAGCACTGGGACCTATTATGGTCATTCAGCGCCGTAATGGAATGAAATAAATAATCTGATAATTAATGAAATGTAATTGAACGTGATGATAATCTGATGTGAATGAAACTTAAAAACTTTATTTCATTAAAAAAAATTATATAATTTTTTTTTTATATTAAAATACAATCAAAAGTATAACTGCATACACTTGTGTGTATTAGGTGAAAGGTAAAATTAAATATTAATAAAATTAGTCAAATTTATAGTATATATCAATCTCTTTTAAGAACTTTACAAGGTTATTGACATCAACATCATCTCCTAAAATATAAGAAAGTTGTTTCCCTGAAAGACCGAATTTCCTGCGGGCAGCACCATACACTGGGCAACAAACCAGAATATGCTCAACTGTCAATAGGCAGCTACAGCGAGCACAGACTGGAGCCTCACTTCCTTCAAGTACAAAGCTGTGTGTTAATCGGGAATGACCAATACCAAGTCTCGTTAAAACAATCTCGGTCCTCCTATCTCTATGAAATTAAGACTGCCAAAAATTCAAATTAAGTCTGATTGCCTTCAGCTTCTTGTTTGTGGCAAGGAGGTTTGAGGACCATCGATCCTGCCATTTGGGGCGGATATAGCTTCGAATAGGAGACTTCATATCAATGTATGGAACTTCATGGATATCCAGTGATTTTTTATTACATACTCTTTTTGATGCTCTATCAGCTTTTTCATTAGCTTTGATCCCTACATGGGCAGGAACACAGCAGAGCGAAACAGCTTTGTGTTTGCAAGAAATTCGAAACAGCCACTCTTGAGCTTGGAGAATCAAAGGATGTGATGAATTGCAAATATTAACACTCTCCAAAACACTTTTAGAATCCGAATATATAACAAATTTCTTCTTCTCGGTACGATGAACAATAGCTAATGCTCTATTAATGGCAGAAAGTTCTGCTGTATATACTGAAGCCGAATTTGGTAGTTTTGCAGCCTCAGAAGAGTCTTTTGTAATTACGGCTAGCCCAACTCCCTCTCTTGACTTGGAACCATCTGTATAAATCTTATACGCACCATCATGAGTTACATCATGTTCTAAGAATAAACTCTTTGCCATTTTATCAGAAAGGTTCTTCTTGACCATAGTTTTGTTACAAACTTTTGCTTTAGGGATAAACCATGGGGGGAATCTGGAGGCAACTAACTGAGAAACATTCTGATTTTTTAGAGTATCATTATTCACTTCTTGACGTAGCCTTATCTGGAAGGGGACAGATGACCTTGGTTTAAATTTCCTGTTGTCAAGTTGGCGAATGACATTGGAAGGATTTTAAGAACTGCTTTTTACGCGCATTATGTAGTGCAGACCCAGTTCTTCCGTCGTAAGTCAAGTGGCAGTTGATGGGTATCTACATACAGACTCTCAACAGGAGATGTTCGGAATGCACCAGAGCAAATTCCTAATCCCATATTATGGACAATTGAGGTCGTTAAGTTTGCTTTTACACGCTGAAGAATAAATCTGACACCCATAATCTAGCTTTGATCTACAAAGTGCATCATAAAGTCTTAATAAACATTTCTTGTCAGCTCCCCACTCATATCCAGAGACTACTTTCAAAAGATTAAAAGATGCTTTAATTTCACATTTAAGGTTATCAATATGTTTGGTCCAGGTGGGTTTTGAGTCAAAAGTCATTCCCAAAAATTTGACATCGGCAGCATATGGTAAAATAGATCCCTCGAGTTTTAAATTAGGTATAACCTCTTTACGCCTGCTCCTTGAAAAGCGGATAGCAACACTCTTAATGGCTGAAAATTTAAAACCATTTAGCCTGGCCCATTTGGAGACAGAATCAATAGCTTTCTGTAGATATCGGCATGCACATATAGCATTGTAGGCGGTGCAATAAATGGCCAAATCAACCACAAACAATGAAGCTCGAACTGGGCTTGGAACTTCATCCAAGATGCTATTTATGGCAACAACAAAGAGGGTCACACTGAGAACATTTCCTTGTGGAACACCTTCCTCTGTTTGAAGGGGGACGACAGAAAGTTCCCTACTCTCACTTTTATTAATCTCTCGGATAGGAAGGAACAAATGAACTGAATTAAGTTGCCCTTAATACCCATTTCCTGTAGTTGTTTAAGAATTCCATGATGCCAAGTAGTGTCATAAGCTTTCTCTAAGTCAAAGAAGATCCCTATTGTCTGACACTGACTGACAAAACCCTGCTGAATTTGGTTGGAGAGTCTCAAACCCAAATTGGAAAGGAGAGAGAAGCTTATTTGATTTTAAGTGCCATACCAAGCGATACTTTATCATTTTTTCCATTAACTTGCAAACACTGCTTGTTAGTGCTATAGGTCTATAACTTGAACTTTGTTGGGGATCTTTATTTGGTTTTTGAACGGGGATTATGATGGAAATTTTCCAGGATCTCGGCATAACTCCAGTCTCCCAAATCTTATTAATGATCTTAAGATGGTAACGTTTGGCCTCTTCAGGTAGCTTCCTAAGCATTATATATAAAATAGCATCTTCACCAGGAGAAGTGTCATCTGTTGAAGAGAGTGCTTCATGTAGTTCTTGAAGAGAGAATCTTGCATTGTATGCCTCCCGGTTATCACCAGATAGATTCAGATTGACCTGAGTGTTCCTGATTCTTTGAAATTCACTAGAATAGTTTTTAGGGCTAGAAATGTTGGAGAAATATTGACCCAATGATTCAGCTACATCTGAAGGGTTTGTAATGAGGTTATTTCCTACTCTCAAAGAGGGAGTTTTGGGTGGCACAAACTTCCCTGCTAGTTTTCGTACCTTTTTCCATACAAACATCGATGGTGTTTTAGAGTTAATTCCATTTATATAATAAATCCACGAGTCTTTCTTGGCACGATGGAAGTATCAGCGTTGTTTTGCCATGGCTTGCTGATATATTGTTTTAGAAGTGGAAGTGCCACTTGATTTGTATTTCTTGTAGCATCTTCTAGTAATTTTTCCTAAGGTGGCAAACTTTTTGTCCCACCATGGAACTGTTGGTATCCTTGGCTTTCCAGTAGTTTTTGGAATAGAGGCTTCTGCACTGGCTAATACAGTGTTTGTCCAATACTCATATGCTTCAATATGGTTATTAAATTATTCAAATGGTTTACCTAGATGGATATCCTTTTTATACTTCTCCCAATCAGCTTCCAATGGCTTCCATTTCTGTGGCATTTCTGGTAAACTTTAAAAGAATAGGATAGTGATCACTGCCATTTAAAAATTCATTTACTGACCAAATAAAATCTAAAGCTATTGCAGAGGAACATATACTCAGGTCAATAGCAGAGTAAGAATTAAAATATATATTATGGTAAGTCATAGTACCATCATTTAAAAGCACAATATCATTATTATTAATAATGTCTTCTATAATTTTACCTTCATTATCTGAAGTATGCCCTCCCCATAACGGATTACGGGCATTAAAATTACCAAGAATAAAAAATGGCTGTGGCAGTTGATCAATTAGTGATTGGATATCAGCATTTGTGAAGTTTGATATAGGAAGCAGGTAGATGGAACACACAGTAATCTGCTTGTCTAATGTGATCTTAAGAGCAACAGCCTGTAAATTTGCACTGAGGGCTACAGGCAAGCATTCCAGTGATTTGCTCACTATAATAGCTGCTCCTCCATGTGCTCGATCACCCAGTGGAG
>NC_087200.1:102249969-102279969 GCF_015104395.2 Macrobrachium nipponense | reverse complement strand
CAGCTCTGGAAGGGATCAAGGAAAACATTTTATGGTCTAGGATATATCGTGTTAGGGGAAGTCCCAACAATTTCTACCTCCGGTAGTTTATTTGCTTTTCAGGCAATATTCGCTGCCATATTTACATAAAGTATGCGATGGTATAATTACTTCCACACCATCATAAAAGAACGATAAGCGTACTTCATAAATTTTAACATTATACAATTTCACATTCTTTCGAATTTAATATTCATAACTTATTACCCAAGGGTTAATATCAGTTAAAATGACGACAGAGAGAGAGAGAGAGAGAGAGAGAGAGAGAGAGACTTTCTCTTTTATGACTTTACGTTTCAACGTCGTTTACAGGCAAACTTCATGAAAACCTTAAGGAGAAAAATATTAATTAGGTTCATATATATATATATATATATATATATATATATATATATATATATATATATATATATATTATATTATTGAATGCTAATATGTATGTGTTCTTATCTCAACAGAATGAAGATGCACATTGTATGTGCGAAACGTCTCTTTATAAATGTTTCTTCTGATGTGGTTGTCTGCGATTTCCTGAATGGATATATATATATATATATATATATATATATATATATATATATATATATATATATATATATATATATATATATATATATCCATTCAGGAAATCGCAGACAACCACATCAGAAGAAACATTTATAAGAGACGTTTCGCACATACAATGTGCATCTTCATTCTGTTGAGATAAGAACACATACATATTAGCATTCAATAATAGCAGGATTCTTAATATAGTAAAATGACTAAAATTAACTTAAAATTGACATAAAGGACTAACAATTGACAAGTAAAACTAAGTAGTAAAAAGTACAAATAAAAAACAAATACCAAGGCGCAACCAACCGTTAGTTGAGAAGGAAGGAGGTAGAATGACTAGACTTGGGCAAGAAGTTAAAACGTTGACTATGCCAGATAAAGCGGAGAAGATGAAACTCCACTATTCAACGAGGGAACAAGACGTTTAATATATAATGACTCTAGAGTGGTTATGTAATCAGAGTCTTTAACCGAGCCTAAAATAGAGAAGTATTGTTTCTTCACCTCTATCTTGCAATTGATTGCATGGTTTTTTATGTTTGAGTGTTCAGGCCTACTTAATTTTTGACCAGTCCTAAAACTAAAGCCCATGTGTCTGCAGTATCTCATCTGCAGCAGCCTCTTAGTCGATCCAACGTAAATTCCGGGACATCCCGGGCACGTAAATTTGTATACCACGTTGGATCGCATGAACTGCTGCAGACGATCTTTGAAGCAGAAAAAAGAGCCTATTTTGCATGGGTTGTTAGATATAAGTTTTATATTTAGACAGAGTTTTAAGCTTAATGCAATCTCCACTCTGATTCACAGAGCGATAAAATACTCATCAAACTGGGATATCTTTCATAAAGAAATTGATTTTTTATCTAATATCTTCCAACGAAACTCCTTCCCTAAGGATGTATTTTTTAATATTGTTAACAAACTTTTAACTTTGCATTTTAAACCACCCATTCCAATGATAGGCGTACCAAAGAAACTAATGTATGCCTCCATACCAAATATATACAATAGCAAATTTTCACAACACCTAACCAGAATTATTGAAAGTGAAATTCCCTGCTTAAATATAAAACTTATACCTAACAACCCATGCAAAATAGGCTCTTTTTTCTGCTTCAAAGATCGTCTGCAGCAGTTCATGCGATCCAACGTGGTATACAAATTTACGTGCCCGGGATGTCCCGGAATTTACGTTGGATCGACTAAGAGGCTGCTGCAGATGAGATACTGCAGACACATGGGCTTTAGTTTTAGGACTGGTCAAAAATTAAGTAGGCCTGAACACTCAAACATAAAAAACCATGCAATCAATTGCAAGATAGAGGTGAAGAAACAATACTTCTCTATTTTAGGCTCGGTTAAAGACTCTGATTACATAACCACTCTAGAGTCATTATATATTAAACGTCTTGTTCCCTCGTTGAATAGTGGAGTTTCATCTTCTCCGCTTTATCTGGCATAGTCAACGTTTTAACTTCTTGCCCAAGTCTAGTCATTCTACCTCCTTCCTTTTCAACTAACGGTTGTTTGCGCCTTGGTATTTGTTTTTTATTTGTACTTTTTACTTCTTAGTTTTACTTGTCAATTGTTAGTCCTTTATGTCAATTTTAAGTTAATTATAGTCTTTTTACTATGTTAAGAATCCTGCTATTATTGAATGCTAATATGTATGTGTTTTTATCTCAACAGACTGAAGATGCACATTGTAGTGCGAAACGTCTATAATAAATGTTTCTTCTGATGTGGTTGTCTGCGGTTTCCTGAATGGTTGTATGTGATATACCTGCATAGCCTGTTTGTTCCGTGATGATTCGACGCCTGTTCCTTGTTTTCCTTTTCGTTCTTCGCCTCCGCCTTAGTGGGATTCGTCACTTTTCACAAATACTGAGATGTCGTTACCCAGCAACTACCTTGTCTATTTCAAAAAGACTGGAGAAGGCAACTCTTAAGCTCCAGAAAGCAAGATGCGACCTAGATTTCCTTCAATATTGCGAGCTAAACGAAGTTTTCCCGAAGTTCATCCGCTTCAAACTCTATAAGTCCTGCCTTTATAGTACGGAGTTCTACAGAGATACGTTAAGGACACTTCTTCGCAAAGATATTGATACAAAGCAGACCGCAATATAGAAGCTAGATATTACTGTTAAACAACTGAAAAATGTACTATTTAATGACTTGTCTTTTTTGGACCGTATTATTTTCCAGAAATATTTTAATAAACATGTAAATGATTTTATAGATAATGTTCACCAGCGCCACCAAAGAAAATTGCAGAGCTTAGGAGTTGCTAATCCTGTTTTTAACCAAAGATATAATTGTATTTTTAATTTTTCTAACTATGTGCTGTCCAAGAGAGAAGAATTTTTACTTTCGTTTGGGCTTGAATTTTGTTTATCTTCTTATAGACCTGACTATGCCAGATTCTTTTATCCATTGGAAGTGTTGTTTCAACGTCTAATCAAACTTGATGAAAATATAAATGTTAGCAATTTACAACAGAAAATTTGGACTCCGTTCTTTAGAAAAGATGACTTGGAATTATTACTCACACTTAGAAAAAGAGATGATCTACTTATTTGTAAGCCAGACAAGGGAAAAGGTGTTGTGATCTTAAACAAAACTGAATATACAACTAAAATTGAAGAAATTCTCTACGATAATACTAAATTTAAACTTCTAGGAGAGCCTAACTATTTAGATATTTATAAACGTGAAGATAAAATTAACAGATTTTTAAGGAAACTGAAAAATGAAAACATATTAGATGAAAATACATACCAAAAACTTTTTGTCTCGGGTTCTTCATTTAGCATTCTTTACGGACTACCGAAAATTCATAAGCCTGGTTTGCCTATTAGACCAATTATGGCGGCATACAACAGTCCATCTTTTAATATATCTAAATTTTTAGTATCTATTTTAAATGAATTTTCTTTTAACCAATACAATGTGAAAAACGGTTACGAGTTTCAGGATCAAATAACTAAACAGGATGGTGAACTCTTTATGGCCAGTTTTGACGTGGAGTCGTTGTTTACGAATGTCCCTATTAATGAAACTATAAACATCATAATTGATAGAATATTTCCTAGTGAAGAGTTTTTATTTCATGGTTTTAATAAGCTTCTTTTTAAGCAATTTTTAGAATTTGCCGTTCAAGACTCAGCTTTTGTTTTTAGCAATAAATTATATTCTCAGGTTGATGGTGTGGCCATGGGTTCTCCCTTGGGTCCATTATTCGCAAATTTTTTTTATGTCTAGTCTTGAACAAGAATTTTTGAATTCTTGTCCTAATTCTTTTAAACCATTGTTTTACAGAAGGTATGTGGACGATACCTTCGCCCTTTTTAGATACGAATGGCAAGCTTTACAATTTTTATAGTTTATTAATTTGAAACACCCTAACATTAATTTTACTGTGGAACTCGAAAACGGTAATTCCTTACCGTTTCTTGATATTTGCATAACTAGGGATCAGTCAATTTTTAACACTTCAGTTTTTAGAAAGAAAACATATACGGGACTTTCTAATAATTTTTATAGCTCTTGTCAAAAGAGTTTTAAGCTTAATGCAATCTCCACTCTGGTTCATAGAGCAATAAAATACTCATCAAACTGGGATATCTTTCATAAAGAAATTGATTTTTTATCTAATATCTTCCAACGAAACTCCTTCCCTAAGGATGTATTTTTTAATATTGTTAACAAACTTTTAACTTTGCATTTTAAACCACCCATTCCAATGATAGGCGTACCAAAGAAACTAATGTATGCCTCCATACCATATATATACAATAGCAAATTTTCACAACACCTAAGTAGAATTATTGAAAGTGAAATTCCCTGTTTAAATATAAAACTTATACCTAACAACCCATGCAAAATAGGCTCTTTTTTCTGCTTCAAAGATCGTCTGCAGCAGTTCATGCGATCCAACGTGGTATACAAATTTACGTGCCCGGGATGTCCCGGAATTTACATTGGATCGACTAAGAGGCTGCTGCAGATGAGATACTGCAGAATCATGGGCTTTAGTTTTAGGACCGGTCAAAAATTAAGTAGGCCTGAACACTCAAACATAAAAAACCACGCAATCAATTGCAAGATAGAGGTGAAGAAACAACACTTCTCTATTTTAGGCTCGGTTAAAGACTCTGATTACATAACCACTCTAGAGTCATTATATATTAAACGTCTTGTTCCCTCGTTGAATAGTGGAGTTTCATCTTCTCCGCTTTATCTGGCATAGTCAACGTTTTAACTTCTTGCCCAAGTCTAGTCATTCTACCTCCTTCCTTCTCAACTAACGGTTGGTTGCGCCTTGGTATTTGTTTTTTATTTGTACTTTTTACTACTTAGTTTTACTTGTCAATTTTTAGTCCTTTATGTCAATTTTAAGTTAATTTTAGTCATTTTACTATATGAAGAATCCTGCTATTATTGAATGCTAATATGTATGTGTTTTTATCTCAACAGACTGAAGATGCACATTGTATGTGCGAAACGTCTCTAATAAATGTTTCTTCTGATGTGGTTGTCTGCGATTTCCTGAATGGATGTATGTGATATACCTGCATAGCATATATATATATATGTATATAATAGTATAGTATTATATATATATATAATATACATGTATAATATATAATATATATCTATTATATATATAATAATATTGATGTATTTAATATATATCCAAAAGCAACACATACAAAAACAGAAAAAAATAAGATGAACGTTAAACAAATTACCACACTCAAAATAAAATGGCTAACGACCCACTTTGTGTACCTACTATGAAACTATACGATAGCTAGTTGAATACCGGACGAGTTGTCGTTCAATTCCGGTTTCATCCTCTTGATAAACAGTGACTCTGAAATTAAAAGGTCCAGTCTATTTGAGCAAAAAGACAGTACTCTAAAATCCAGGTGAGATTGTCCATTGTATGTATTGCTTTGCCAGTTTTCCAACCATATATACATGATCTTCAGTCCAGTGTTCTGTACCATTTATGTCTGTGAACAAATGCTTGAACTTAATCCCTGTTTCGACCTGTCAAAGGTCAGAAGCTACATTGCAGTCGTATGAGCCCTTGACCTGTGTGAATGTTTTGTAAATTAATTGGTAAACTACAAACTGCGAATCTCACTCGTCCCTCACCTTACACTGGTGACCCAGGATAGATGCTCTACCAAGCCAGCAGCAACAATCCTGCCCTCATCAGCGACAACGTTGTAGCCCCCGCCATACACCTACCATCCTTCATGCCCCACAACCCAGAGGCCTGGTTCTCCAGGGCAAGAACGATTTCCTGCACAAAGAAAATACTTCAGTATTTCACAGAGTAGATGCCATCCTGGAATTACTGCTGGACGATGTCTTCGAGCAGATAGCAGGATGGCTTGAAGAACTGGATGCCCCGTCACCTATGACATGCTGAAGGATCAGTTGAAGTCATCCTCAGCATGCCACCCATACAGAGATCCAAGAACTTCCTTAACCACATGGGGGCACCAATAGGAGACAAGAAACTATCACATGTACACAAATAACTGCGACAGCTAATCATGCCTGAGTAATCCTTGGACCTCATCAAGGATGTACTCCTCACAAAACTACCCCACCAAACAGTAGCAGTTTGCTCAAAGCCTCCACCATGCCCATAGAAGAGTTCCTGATCATGGTTGATGAAATACACATGGCTCACAGAACAGCGGCTTCTGCACAAACCAGTAAAACATCGCATCCAGCATCATATAAATACCAAAGGCTCCCCATCCAATGACAATTCAGATGGCTGGCCCCAGAGAAACTCACCTACACTATATAGGTATTCAAAGAAATGGAAGAAGCCCCCAGCCCATCTGACTGAACATGGCGCTCCTACAGAGACTACCAACAGCTAAACATCAAAACAAAACCAGGCAGATACCCAGAACCAAAAATAGCAGACATAACCAACCAGATGAACGGAGCAAATATATTCAAGTAAATTTCTGTTAAAAGGGTAGATATTGAAAAAAACCAGTCATTATCCCCCTTCGGCACCTACACATTCAATTATGGCTGTTTCAGCCTCCACAACTTATGGGCAACATTTCAAGGACTAATGGACAAACTATTCGGGAACCTTCCATTCTGAGTGGCCTACGTCGACAGCATACTAATTTTCAGTCCCAACCTAAAACATCTCAAGGACGTTAAGAAAGTGTTACAGAGACTAAAAGAAAATGAACTCATAGTGCAGGAAGACAAGTGTGAATGAGCAAAGTAAATGATAAGAGTTTATGGGAAACCAAGAGAACCCAAAAGGAATTAAACATCCACCAGAAAAAGTGAAAGCAATAACAGACTTCCCCAAACCAACAACAGAGAAATCAGTGCAATAGTATTTAGGCTTAGCAAATTATTTTAATCGCTTTATACCTAACAATGCTAAAATATTGAGTCCCATATATGAATGCCTTAAAGGAAATAAAAAGACTCTAACTTGGACAAAAAATAATGATAAAGCATTTCTTTTAGCAAAAGAAGGAATAACCTTTGCAACAACACTAATTTTTCCTCTACCCTGTAGGTCCCTCACTCTGACAACCGATGAAAGCAATACGACAATGGGCATCGTACTCGAGCAGTACACTGATGATGGTTGTTGCCCCACTGGCCTTCTTCAGGAAAAGTCTAATGTCAGTGGAACAGAAGTATTCAACATTTGACTGGGAGCTCCTCGCAGTCTACAAAGGAATCCACCACTTCTGCGATATGCCCATGGGACAACAGTTCATGGTGCAGACAGACCATCAACCACTGGTGCACATCTTCACAAAGTCAGCAGACGCATGATCAGCTCGACAATAACTCCACTTTTCAGTGATAGCTGAACACTCCTGAACCATTAAGTATCTAAAGAGAGCAAAGACCGTGGCAGACACACTATTGCGAAACTGCTTCAAGACCATCCAGGTTGGGATAGCCTATCCCAAAATAGCAGAAGTGCAGAAGGACGATGTGGACCCACAGTGACTGTTGCTGATCAACAACAGCAGAATGACGACCATCACCTGCAAAATGAGTACTGGAAATCAGAAGGCTTAAGAAGGAGAGCCTCCACTCTCGCCCACAACCTGTCCCACCCATCAGGCCAATCAACTGCCTGAACCATAGCAGAGTGGTATGTCTGGTAAGAAATGATGGAAAACATGAAAAGTTGGACAAGAGATTGCATCTCGTGCCAGACGTCAAAAGTTACAAGGCACATCAAAAGTGGGATAGAGGAGTTCAAAACAACGAACCTCCGAATCGATCACATCCACGTCAACATATTGGGACCCCTACCACACCACCGAGGGGTACAGATACCTGTTACCATCTGACAGGCACAACAAGTGGCCGGAAGCAATACCAATATGACAGCAGATGGCAGAGATTGGTGTAAAAGCCTTCGTTGACTGGGTCAGCAGACACCGAGTCCCTCAGATCATCACCAGTAACAGAGGAGCAACTTCACATTCGCTCTGTGGAACGCTCTTGCCGACAGTCTGTGGACAAAACTAACTCATACAATGGCCTACAACCCCAAAGCTAACAGCATCAGCGAGAGGCTGCAACGATCGTTAAAAGCATCACTCACCACCAGATACCAGTCAAAAAATAAAGGTGTATGTCCCCAACGATCTGCAAAATGTAAAATATGCATTTATATAGGTAGACTCACACAGATTCCGCCCTTCTCCATAGCCTACTCAGGACCACACCACATCATGCAGTGATAGCCCACGGCATGCCATATAACAGTAGGCAGTAGAACGACATGATTTACATTGATCGCCAGAAACCTGCATACATATCAGACACCAACCTACATCCTTAGGCCTCTCCAGAGTGGGGTGTCCCATAGCACCCACGTGTGCAAGCCTACACACCTACAACCGCAATCAAGAGAAACACAACTTCTCTCATAAGACTTCTTTTGTATATATATTTCTATTGTTATTATTGTCATGATCTATGTATTATTACCATCATATATATTGCTAAGCCAGTTTTCCAACCATTTATGTATGATCTTTAGTCCAACGTTCCGTACCATTTTATATGTATATTTCTGTCTGTGAACACACAAAAAAGCTTGAACTTCATCCCTGTTTCGAACTGTCAAAGGTCATAGGCTACATTGTGTGTCTCATACGAGCTCTTGAGCTGTGTGACTGTTTTGTAAATATATCAGTAAGCTACAAAATCTGAATCTCACTCATACCTCACCTCACAGCCCTATTATTTTTTTTTTCTATCTTTACCTTTATTCACTTGACACCTGTTATTCAATTGTCCCCAAACTACATTGTTTAACTACCAGCATATTGCATGTCATTGAGTGTTGGAAACCAGATATTACCCAGTCAAGTTGCTTCACTAGGGATATTATCAAAGTCTGCCCCAGGTATCTCAACCCTATAACATTGGTCACTGGGTGATTAAATATAATTTATACAAGTCACCGTTGAATTTTCCCAAGCGAATCCTGAGGTGCAGCATCATTGTCAATAGATAAATACAAGTAAAAAATGCACTGAAGCTTCTTCAGTGCAATCAAGTTTTCTGTACAGTGTATATTGTTGTAAGAGTCATGGCCCATGAAACTTTCAGCCACTGCCTGGTGGTGGCCTGTACTAAAGCCTTGCCAGACGCAAGATCATTGTTAAATTTAACCTTAAATAAAAATAAAAACTAGATGACTGCCAGCAATTTCGTATGTAAATGGTTGGAGGGTGGAAGATCAACGTATCAATTTGCAGCCATCTAGACTCAGCAGTTTCTATGTTCTAAGGGCAGACAGAACAAGTGTGGACGGGCAGACAAAGCCGTCTGAATAGATTTTTTAAAAGTAGACTGAAAAAGTTTCTGAAAACAATAGAAATAGTCAGGTCTTCAAGCTTCGGCAGATGCATTAGTGAATGGAGGTGATTATGGATAAATGTCAACTTCGATACCAAACGTTGCATCTAAAGAATCCCCATCAAGTAAAGGCTTGAATATTCAAGCATAAGTGCCAATATTTTCCAGATTAAAAGTTGCATTTTCACTATGAAGATGCATCATTCTTACCCTCATAATATTTACGGTAAAATTCTTATCATTTAGTTACAAATGACAAATAACTTGCCCACGTCAATTTGCCAAAGATTATTCTCTTTAGGGTATAGATCCAGTCTTTGTGAATCAACAGTAAGTTACCAGCAACAGTGTGAGGAAAATCTCAGAACCTGTTTCATACTTATTTGTTTTACTGATGCTGAGAAAACCTTATTCTGTAAGCCAGATGCAGCACATTGGCTCAGTTTCTTCCTTATTTTGAAAAGGGTATACACTGATATCTGGATCCCTGGTATTTTCTATTAGGTTACTCTACCTCCAACACTGTGAAGGCAAAAAGCTTCAGACTAGCTCTTCCACAGTTAGGTTTCATCACTGAGCTCCACACCTTGGATTTTTGCGGAATGCAGAGTTCAGGTATGTTATGCGTGTGTTCAGTGAGAACAAGATTGGGTACAGCATTGCCAGTTTCATTGTTAGTGTGCAATATTAGCATAAAATCTGCAGGTTGTGTTATGAATTACTTTTCCTTGCAAGCAGTGAATTATATTTTTGGAGAGATTGTTAGTAAATTTAGAACATTTTAATCATAACGACTTATAGCTTTTATACCAAGGTACTTACTATATACGAGAGAATGCAAGGTATGCATAAGCAACAATTCCATGACCTACGCAAGAGGCAACAACGATTACCGAAAGAAAGCAAGCAAAAACTTCGGCGCAATCGAGTTTCCTGTACACCATATAATGCTTTATGAAACTCTCAATCACGGCCCATGAAACTCTCAGCCGCGCCCCATGAAACTTTCAGCCATGGCCCAGTGACGGCCTGTGTTGTTGGCACCTATAGCGGTTCCAGACGCACGATCATGTCTAACTTTAACCTTAAATAAAAATAAAAGCTACTGAGGCTAGAGGGCTGCAATTTGATGGCGGACAGAAAAGTGCGGACGGACAGATAAATAGCCATCTCAATAGTTTTCTTTTACAGAGAACTAAAAAACCAACCAGAGCATAAACGAAAAATACAATGAAAATATGACAGCGGCATCAGGAAGAAATGGCTATGGCATATCTTCGGCCTTTCTTATTAAACGATTTGCTCAATGACTGTTGATAAATAAAGGACTTTCAAAAGGACAC
Organism: Macrobrachium nipponense; assembly: GCF_015104395.2. NCBI lineage: Eukaryota > Metazoa > Arthropoda > Malacostraca > Decapoda > Palaemonidae > Macrobrachium > Macrobrachium nipponense. Next base: position 102,269,128 of record NC_087200.1, on the reverse strand, counting down.
GAGGCGTCAAAGAAAGAGCCCATTAATCAACCAGTTTTTCTCAGACTTTACAAGCTTAACATTACTACTTAGAATGCCTATTAGCGCTGCGCTATGCCTATAATTGGCGCAGTGGTGCAATCAAAAACACTTCACAAAATAAAATAAATCACTTCACTCACCACAAAAACACATTTCACCAAGAAATTAATCAATTTCCAAGGTCAATAAACCTTTAATTCTAATTTAAGGTAACCAGTTTCAGTACTAAAACTTTAAGCAAGTGAAAATTTAAAAATAATCTTACAAATGATTCCAGCTTGCACTTCGTCATCCCTCTTTTCCTTTTATCGTTTATCGTAAACCTCTCTTTCTTATCTACCTCTCAGTTTGCAGCATTTATAATTAGTGTTACCATACATTAACCATGTTATGCTTTCCTGATAGATACGCCTAGTAATGAGATACACGCCTCTAAAAACAATGAAAAACTCCTCAGGGTCGTGTCAGTTTCAAGTGTGTATAGAAAGGGTAAATGAAGCAAGCAAAATTCATAAAGAATTCTATCCGCTGCTACAAAAGACGTCTGCAACAAAGGATTTCAGGTAGCATACCTGACAAACAGTAGCGTATCAAGGCACACTTACATTTACCTTTCTTTCTGTTTGTCACGAAAGTCCCCAGTCACATTTGCATTTAACTCCCCTAGACGTTGCTTATAGAGAAGTGCACAGAATTTCTTACGAATTTCCGAGTCCTGGGGTTAAGATCTTCCCACTCCACCAAACATTGCATACATACACCCAGCTTTTTTTGAGTGTTTTTGTATGTCTACTTAGTCTTGCCCCTTCAGCCTTTCATAGTCTGTATATCCTATGCATTTAATTATTCATCTCAGCACTTTCCAACTATCATCTTTCAATTGCAATAAACATCATCATTTACGGAAATGATATAAGATTTCCCTTGCTATTTCCCTAATGTAATGGTGTAAAACGTATAGAAACAATTTCCAGTAAAAGAAATTAATATAAAATAACATTTAACGCTCTCTCTTTCATCTCTCTTTCATAGAGGAATTAATATTAATAAAAAAAAAATAGGGCATTCCGAAGACATATAATTGGAAATGGTTCCAAGAACTCTGTCCTTTTTCTAGACAGAGGAAAAGTCAGGAACTGGCATTCACAGGATCATTTATATTCAAGCCTACATCTCATATTAACGTCTTTCTTTCTCGAAAGGGATGTCAAATGCTTCATACATTTATTCGGTCTCTTTTGAATGGAGATCACGTCATGAAATCAACGTAAGTTTAAGAATTCAGAAACTATTTGGGCACTTGTTGCTCCTCGGAAATGTGACAGAGAGAGAGAGAGAGAGAGAGAGAGAGAGAGAGAGAGAGAGAGAGAGAGAGAGAGAGTCAATGTTCTTGAGAAAATAAAGTCTTCTATGTAAACAAGATTTTCAGGAAGCAGGTTTGAACCATGTTTTCTTTTAACTTTCTATAAAGGAAAACTATTGTGGCGGCCATTTGTCTGTCCGTCCGCAGGCCTTAAATATTACTGAGGCTAGAGGACTGCAAACTCTTTTGTTGATCATCCACCCTCCAATATTAAACGTACCAAATTGCAGCCCTCTAGCCTCAGTAGTTTTTATTTTATTTAAGGTTAAATAGCGGTGCCAGCAACACAGGCCACAACATGGCTGAAAGTTTCATGAGCCGTGGCTGAGAGTCTCATACAGGATTATACCCTGTACAAAGAACTCGATTTCTTTGGCGCATTTTTTACTTGTTTTAATGTCTGTCGAACTTTCATACTTTCCCGACGACTTTCACTTGAGAAACATTACCGAAGCAGTAATATTGTGTCCTGAAATATTCCTTGAGAGAGAGAGAGAGAGAGAGAGAGAGAGAGAGAGAGAGAGAGAGAGAGAGAGCAACTGCCGGAGCTATGTTGTAGACAGTTAAAAAAAAAAAGTTGGGAATGTCAGCAGAGATGCCATGGGCCTTCCGAAAGTTAGGGAGGAATGATTCCCAGAATAAAGGCACGAGTTCTCCAGAAGATTAAATGACGAAATCTACAATGATGCTCCTAACACAACTGGCTTTTTCTAATTCATGCATATAAATACAAGTTAAAAAAAATGTGCCGCAGTTTCTTCAGCGGAATTGCGTTTTCTGTACAGCGTATCCTGCTGAATGAAACTCTAGCCGCGTCCCATGAAACTTTAAGCCTCGGTCCGGCGGTGGCCTGTATATTGTTGGCACCTATAGCGGTGCCAGAGGCACGATTATGGCTAACTATAACCTGAAATAAAATCAAAACCACAGAGGCTAGAGGGCTGCAGCTTGTTGTTTATCTATTTGAGGGTGAATGATCAACATAGCAATTTGCAGCCCTCTAGCCTCAGTAGTTTTTAAGACCTGAAGGCGAACAGAAAAAGTGTGGACGAACAGACAAATAGCATCTCATTAGTTTTCTTTGACAAAAGACTAAAAATAAAAGGGATGTGAAAAAGAAAGCACGAAAATTTCAATCACCGGTTTTCAAGGCGAACAGAAGCAGTAGAAAATAATACCAGAGGTATAAAGCAAAGCAATACAGAAATATAATAAAGTTAGTTTGTCAGGTTCTAATACGTCTCCTGAGAAAAGAGGGGTTCCTACATTCAATACTAACAAATAATTCAATCATTCAATAAAAATAAAAAGGCTATCGAAACAAGTAATGAGTGTAAAGTAAAGAATGACTAGCCACTTCAGCAAGGACTTGCTGTCCACAGTGACTTAAGAAATATAAATCGTCCTCATCAAGCTCCGTAAAAAATGGGTTATCTTTTTGAAGGACTCATCTTCCATTGATGCCAAAGTTGGAGAGCCTCCAGGAGCACCGACTGTTCCGTTTAACGATTATAGAATTCCTGACGGGGACAAACATCCGACAAAATGAGAGTCTGATGACGGCATTTCAGACAGAAAAGGCATTTCATCGAAAAAGGATGACTCGTTTTCGTGTCATCTCTTTACTGGCTGGACTGGCATCTATAAAAAGACTTTGGCATTGATCAGCTTTCCGCTGCTACGCCGTCATCTTTCAAAGAAAATACTCCAAATTTTCCAATTGCAAGTGGATAAGCTTTGAGTGATTGATGGAAGCATGACAGGATCATGCGTCAGAATCGTTTTATATATATATATATATTATATATATAATATATATAATATATATATCTATACTATATATAATAATATATACATATATATTATTATTATCATTATTATTATTATTACGTTTATTGCCTCTCTCGTTCTACCCAGCATTTATTTATTTATTTTAGTTCCAAAAGAGCAGCCATTTTACCCTAACATCAGCTGATTTTAGGGGGGAAACCCAAAGCAGGCCAGCGATCGTCATTTTCCGTTCGTAGATGGGGGGGGGGGGGGGGGGGGGGGGGGGGGGTGTGGGGGGGGGGGGGGGGGAATAAAGACTCCTGTAAGCCTTACGGGCGTATCCCAAAAGGGAGTGTGTAGCTAGCTAGGTACTTTGTAGGCCTACTCTTAAGACCTTTTATCCTGTGAACTTCTTCCTGGCGATATGCTCTGTTTTCCCGGGATGACCGCCGGAAGGGGGGATAAGCTGACCCCCCACACCCAAGCGTCGCACACTCGAGTCAATGACCTAGGACAGATGTCCCAGCCAGCTTGCAAATAAGGCCTACAACGGGGATAACTGGTGCCCCAGACACACAGACAAAGCCGACGCCAAATTCTACAAAGGTCCACTTACTTATGGGATCCAGGTACGTCTTGTGATACAGTCATATTGCCAGTTCTTTCCCTCCGAGTCAAATAACTTCTCCACATTTTCAATTTTGAACTCCTAATTCTCAAATGACATCCCATTGTTCCTTTCCTTGCCTCGTGGCCCCATGCCACCTTTTGTGTTCACCCCAGACAGACAGAGTCTTCATGGAATATCTCATTTAAACACTAGAGTTTCTTTCCCCAGTGTGTTAGATAAAATTGAATAACTGTAGCTTGTAAAAGAAATCTTTATTTTATGCTGTGTCTAATCTGGGAACTCTTCCAGATCTACGTCCGTGTCACGTGTCCAAGTCTCCCCACTCACAAGTGCTGCCTTAACGCAAGATAAATATGAGTAATTTTGAAAACCAGCATTTACGTTAATCTGATTTTAGCCAGCAGCTCTCCCCTTGCGAGAGATAAGAGTGGTTCACTTGCGGCCCAGTTGCTTTGCCTTTCAACTGTCGTGTAAATAAATGTTATGTAGATTCATCAGCTGGTTTTTAACGGCGACCTTTCTCTAGAGAAAAAAATAATCATATTAATCCTTTTTTAAAGTAAGTGTCAAGCTAGTTATTCTGCATTTTCCCTCAAATATTGTCCATTTACGTATCTGGGCTCTCGAGGTCAAGCTCATATGTAAATAAATAAATAAATAAATATATATATATATATATATATATATATATATATATATATATATATATATATATATATATATAACGGACTCGTTTCAATATCAAATTTTGTAATTAGAGAAAATGTTACTGGACTTGGTTCAGTTATTACATGAAGTGCCTAAATATAAAAACAAATCAAAGTAAAGTACTAAATATGCTTCCATACACTGTGATTTATAAAGGCGGAGGACAATATATCAAACACCGATGAAAACAAAAGGGGGACTTGAACTATCGCCATAATGTTATCTTTCAAATTACTTATTAGCCCAAAGCTACAGCTAGAATGTATATATATATATATATATATTATCATCATATATATATATTCCTTATATATATATATATATATTTATATATGTATATATATATATATATATATATATATATATATATATATATATATATATATATATATATATATATATATATATATTATATATATATATTATATGCTGGTACTTTTATAATGCATATTTCCTCTCTTGACAGTATGAAATGTTAGAAAAGAGTTTTGCAACATTTTCAGACTCCTTATTTAGCTTAGAGTAACAAGATGTCTAAAATGTATCTTCAGATTTCGCATAAAATAATGTAAAAGTTAAGATAACGTAGAATGTGAAAAGAGAGAGAGATCTCCTGTATGCCGGCGCCGGTTTGGAGTGACCGCGGAAGCGGAAAAAATAATATTTTTTAAAAATCACAGCGCGCTTAGTTTTGAAGATTAAGAGTTCATTTATGGCTCATTTTTTTTTCATTGCCTGAAGTTTAGTATGCAATCATCAGAAATGAAAAATAATATCATTATCATATGTAAATAATCCGATATATGGTAGCAAAAAAAAAATTCATAGATAATTGTATTCAAATCACGCTGTGCAAAAAACGGTCAAAGCTAACGAGTTACTTTTTTTTCGTTGTATTGTACAATAAATTGCAATCATTTTGATATATAATACATTGTAAAACAATAAAAGCAACACCGGAAAAATATTATCACAAAATGATGTACGAATTTGTAATGCGCGGACGTAAAACAATTTTATTTTCAAAAATTCACCGTAAATCTAAATATTGTTCTAGAGACTTCCAATTTGTTTCAAAATTAAGACAAATGATTGAATATTACGATACTGTAAGAGTTTTAGATTAGAATTGCAGATTTCGACCATTTCAAACGAGTTAAATTTGACCAAATGTCAAAATTTTTATATATATATATTTTTTTATATGCACATATTTCAGAGATGGCAAAAGCTACAACCTTCAATTAATTTTTATTGTATTTTTCATGAATTTGCGCACATTTTGATATATGAAACTCTATAAAACGGCTAATATGAAAAGGAGCAAATATTAGGATAATGCGATGTACGTATTTCGGAGACTTGCGGCCGTGAATCGGCGCGCAGAGTGAAGTTAAATATATTTTTCAAAAATTCACCATAAATCACAATATTGTTCTAGAGACTTCAAATTTGTTTCAAAATGAATAAAAATGACGGAATATTACTGGGGCATAAGAGTTTTAGCTTACAATTGAGTTTTTCAACTATTTCGGTAGAGTCAAATTTGACCGAACGTGGTTTTTTTCTATTTATCGCGATTTATATGCAAATATTTCGAAAAAAGAGAAAAGCTACAACCTTCAATCATTTTTAGTTGTATTCTACATGAAATTGCGCACATTTTCATATATAAAACTTTATGTAATAGCTAATTTTAAATGGTGCAAACATATCGACAATCGCACAAAAAAAATTCTGATTTTTTCGGAAGAGTTACCGCGCGAAAGTAAGGAATTTTTTTTTTTTTCATAAATTCACCATAAATCGAAATATTGTGCTAGTGATTTCCAAGTCGTTGCAAAATGAAGGTAAAGGATGCATATTATAGATATATAGAGTTTTTAGCTTACATTGCGTTTTTCGACCATTTCGGTAGAGTCAAGTTGACCGAGGAAGTTGAAATTTTGCCCTTAACGTTTATTTATATGAAAATATTTCGAAACTGATAAAAGCTACAACCATGGGTTGTTTTTTGTTGTATTTTGCATGAAATTTCGCACATTTCCATATATAAAACTTTATGTAACGGCAAATTTAAAAGGGTGCAAACATTAGGACAATCGCACGAAAAAATTTATTGGAAGAGTTATCGCACGAACGTAAGGAAAAAGTTTTTTCATAAATTCCCCATAAATCGAAATATTGTGCTAGAGACGTTCAATTTGTTGCAAAATGAAGGCAAATGATTGAATATTACTATAATATAAGAGTTTTAGCTTACAATTGCGTTTCTCGATCATTTCGGTAGAGTCAAAGTTGACCAAAGGTTGAAATTTTGGCACTTATCGTTATTTATATGAAAATATTTCAAAACTGATAAAAGCTACAATCATGAGTATTTTTTTGTTGTATTTTACATGAAATTGCGCACATTTTCATATATAATAATTCATGTAAAGGATAATTTAAAATGGTGCAAAAATTATGTCAAAGTGACCAAATAATTTTTGAGATGTGTCACTGATACCTTTTAGTACGATAAGAAAGAAATTCGCGCTTGCGCGCCTGCGTAGCGATTGTAAACCAAACAAAGCCTTGATCCGTGAACTCCCAGCATCCCCCAAGGCGCGTGATTCAAAAGTTTTCGGCGGGTAGACCTATAAGTATTTTTCCGCGAATTTTTAAAAAAACTTTTTGAGCCGACGTATGATACGTCCATTTGGCATACGGGAGACATTTTGACTCGACGTTTAATACGTCCATTCGGCATAAGAGGGTTAACTTTGTTCTTTCCAAGCTAGAAATTGTTTCCATAATATGTCAAAACCTCAGATAAAGAGGAACTCGAGATCTCCTTTTTGTTTTGGAAACATGTCAACACGTCTGATAAGGGACTTTTGTTTCGGACGAGTATGTCTTTGTTGAGCATACTACATACAGGACTGGTTTTATACGTGTATGTCTTTGTCGATAAGCCACATGAAGATTTCAACCTGTTCCTATGGTATTGCATCATATTTTTATAAGGTCGTTGTACAACCTTCTGTTTAAGCATACGTCATTTTTGTAAATCATAATTCCTTCTATATTGGAATACTTTTATCATCTTATATCACGTAATAATAAATGTTTTTCGTGATTGAAATTCAAATTTCTCTTTAGATATTGTTTTGAAAGAGAATTTTTATGAAAGTAACTGTCTCTCAGCCCCAAAACGTTTTGTGCGAAATCCACTGTTCAGCTTCCGTACAAAAAGAAAGATTCATTCATACTTGAAACATTATTGCGTTTAGATCTATCTCCTCTCTCTCTCTCCCGCCCCATATTTGATATTACATTAATGTAAAGATTTAAGACTTACTGAATGGTCACTCGTAAATTTTAGATTTTGTATTTCTTAGAGTTATTTATTATTATTTAGTGCTTTTTGTGGAATCTGAACAAACATTGTACAAGTGTTTAACGGCACCTTTTCTTTTGTGAAATATTGTGAATTGGTGAAATTTTTGGAGTTTGCAGCAGAAAGAAAATTGGTACCAAGGTAATGTTATACAAGGTTTATTAGTTGCAACTAATAGTTACAGTGGTTTGGTGAAAATTTGAATTTTTACACATTGCAAATTTTAGTGTTTTGTGTTTGTTTCATTTGAAGTGATTTTTTTGCGCATATATCCATATTTCTTATTTAAGTGATTTCTGTGCATTTATCCATTTTCTTATCGAAGTGTGTGTTTTTATTTTTATATTCTGTGTGATTAGTGCTTTTTACGATTTTGGTAATTTTCATATTTTTCTGTGGTGTGTTTTCATTTGCATTCACAATCTAATTAACTTAATTGTTTTCATTACTTAATCGTTGTACATTTAATTGAATTTAACACTTGTGAATTAATTTGCATTTACTTAGAATTCTTTTCAAGTTTTATTGTTTTTTGGCAATTGTGAATTAATTTCCAAATTTTAATTATTGCCTAACACTTTTGAATTTCAATTGAATCAATTTTCTTGAATTTTGTGATAGATTAATTTTGATTTAATTTACTTAATTAATTCAAAAATTAATTAAACTTTGCTTTGTTTTCAAGTAACGGTAAATTTCCCTGATATTGTGAATTTCAATTATAAATTTTGAGTTTGATAATAAGTTTTTTAATTTAAAATTTTTATAAGTGTTTTCTTTTCCACCAGTATACATAAGTGATTATATTTATGTTTAGGTAGAAACAGAGAGTGGTAATTGAGCTGTTTTCATTCAATTTACTTGAAGTGAATTAGAACCAGGGAATACTTAAACTTCTGAAATCAGGGAAATACTTAGAATTTTAAAGTTGTTGATGGGGTGATGCCCTTTAATTAATTTAATTACATATAAGATTACCTCACACCTGTTTTAATGAACTTAGTCTGATTTTCTACAATATTGGTAAGTTGTTTAAGAGATCACTGTTGCCTTTAGAGTATTCAGTCGTATTTTACTTGTGATGAAGGTTCAGGTGTCTGGCTGTTATGAGGTACTCATTTAATGATTGGTAAGTTTAGTAACCAGATACTTGGCACTTCGTCACAATATATATTATATAATTATATATATATATATATTATATAATATATATTATTATATATATATATAGTATATATATATATATATATATATACCATACATACATACATACATTATATAATATATATTATATATATATATATTAATCATATAATAATAGTTATATATATTATAATATATATATATACCTTACATTAAACAATATATATATATATATATAAATATATAATCATATATATATATTATATTAAATTATATATATATAATATAGTATACATACCATAATACATACATATTATTATATATATATATATATATATATGTATATACATACAAACTAATAGTATATATTATTATATATATATATATATATATATATATATATATTATATATATATATAACATAATAATTATATATATATATATATATAATATAATATATATATCTACATATATATACATATATATATATATATACATATATATATATATATATATATATATATATATATATATATATATTGTAGCCGTCCAGGGAAAAGAAAAACACTCGATAAAATTGTAGATTTATTACTAATGCCGACGTTTCACAACTATATATATATATATATATATATATATATATATATATATATATATATATATATATATATATATATATATATATATATATATATATATATATATATATATATATATATATGTATGTATATATATATATATATGCCGACGTTTCATAACTACATTCTTGCGTCTTCAAGGCTGAAATACAGCGAGTTGACTCTTAATGATTATTCATAAAAACACTTATTATAACAGCTAACTAAAAGCACTACAGTATAATCTCATTTAAAATTTTAACTCATTTACAAACTATGAAAAATCCACGAAACGAAAAGGAGGACCAACCGGACGGGAGCTAAAAGGAAACTGCTGAAACAAGCAGAGAAAGAAAAGGAAAAAAACAAAAGAACACACAAAACACAAGGTAACAGCAAGACAAATAGGGCCGTCAAGCAGTGAACAGTTGAGTATAAGATGTTTGGGTGTTTAATGATGGAACAGTTAAATTTATCATTATGGACTCTAATGTTGTTAAACCGCTGTCTTTCTGCATTTGTCCTATTACTTGAAAATCTTTGTTGTTTAAAAATGCTTTGCATAATATGGAATGGTTTCTTATGTTGGACTGTTCTGAAACTAACTGCTCTATGGAGGTCTACGAGTACCCTCATCAGTCCTTTGGTACACCCAACGTACTTAAAAACAACGTTGTCTGTAAACAACGGACTAACTTTGTCCTTGAGCTTCAAAGAGAACCCGATGATGCAAGGATTTTTCGCGATTAGTTTTAGATTCAAGACAGGCAGTTCTCTCTGAAATAAATTCTGACATTTTTCATAACATTGTCATTATATAAGTAAGGGAACGTACAGACATTTTCATTTTTTTCAACAGTATGAATAGCCGTGGGCATTTCCATTTCTTATCTAAAAACTTGTTTCAGGCTCTGAAGAAGAGCCTTTGAGAAAAACAATTGTCACTGAAGTAGTTAGCCAGGGTTACGATATCTTCAGGAAGGTCATCCAACTGGACGAGAGTGTAAAGACCCTGTGGAGGAGAGTAGAAATGAAGTTTGATTTAAAATTAAAATGATAGAAGCTATAAATTAGATTTTTTCTCCGTGTAAACGATGTTCGGGTGCTGGGTGTTACTCTAGAAAAGGAGTCAGCATTAAAATCACACTTGAAAAAAGCAAACGTGTCATCGACGTAACGTTTATAAAACAAGGGGTGGAAAAAAAGAGGGCAAATAGCAAGTGCCAGCTCTTCCAGAATGCTCATGAAGATACCGTCGAACACCGGACGTTATTTAAGCAATTTTTAGATTTGGGCAATGCTGGACACGGCCTTTATTTTTAAAGACAATGTGTAGAGACAGGTGGAGAGGATTGCAATGGGTCTGTACACAATGGCATTAATTAAAAATAAAGGCATGGTTAAACACGGCCAAATCTAAAAATTGTTTAAATAACGTCCGGTGTTCGCCAAAATCTTTATGAGCATTCGTTTCAAGTGTGATTTTAATGCTGATTCCTTTTTTAGACTATATTAACACCCAGAACCTAAACATAAACATCAAGTTTACCTGTAGAAAGAACCTAATAATAAATTATCGTTCCTGGATGTTCTCGTCTCTAGAAATAAACAAGGTTTTGATACAGAGATTTACAAAAAAGATACTTTTACAGGTTTGTGTACGAATTTTCATAGCTTCTATCATTTTAATTTTAAATTAAACTTCATTTCTACTCTCCTCCACAGGGCCTTTACACCCTCGTCCAGTTGGATGACCTTCCACGAAGAGATCGTAACGCAACCCTGGCTAACTACTTCAGTAATATTTGTTTTCCTCAAAGGCTCTTCTTCGGAGCCTTAAACAAGTTCTTAGATAAGAAAATGGAAATGCCCACGGCTATCCCTACTTTGGAAAAAATTTAAACTGTTTAAGCGTTCCCTTACATATATAATGGCAATTTTAGGAAAAGTGTCTAAATTTCTTTCTGAGAGAACTGCCTACCTTGAATCTCCAATTAATCGCTAAAACTCCTTGCACCATCGGGTCCTTTTTCAAGCTCAAGGACAAATTATTCCGTTGTTTGCATCCAACGATGATTATAAGTACGTTGGATGTACCAAACTGCTGAGGGTACGCATAGTTTCAGAACCGGAAGCGCTTGTCCAACCCACATCCAACATAAGGAGCCATTCCAAATTATGCAAAACATCTATAGACAACAAAGATTTTCAAATGATAGGACAAACGCAGAAAGACAGCGATTCAGCATTAGAGTCTATAATGATAAAATTAACTGTTCCAACATTAAACAATCAAACATCTACTCAACTGTTCACTGCTCGATGGCTCTATTTGTCTTGCCGTTACTTTGTGTTTTGTGTGCTTTTTATTTTTGTTTGGTCGTTTTCTTTCTCTCCTTGTTTCAACAACTTAATTTTAGCTCTCGTCTGGGTAGGCCCTTTCCGTGTCATGGTGTTTTTATATTTTTAAAATGAGTTAACTTTTTAAATGAGATAATGCTGTATAGCAGCCTTAAATATGTAACAAAGCAGTTGTGAAACGTCGGCATTAGCAATAAGTCTTCAATTGTATCAAGTCCCTTTCCCTGGACGCCAAAAAGTATGATTTCAAGAGCTGCAGCTTCAGTATTTGAGTATGTGTGTGTATATATATCGATCTATAATTATATATATATATATATATATATATATATATATATATATATATATATATATTATATATATATATTGTGTGTGTGTGTGTGTATATATATATATATATATATATATATATATATGTATATATATATATATATATATATATATATATATATATATATATATATATATATATATATATATATATACTATATATATATATATATATATATATATATATATATATATATATATATTATATATATATATAGTGTGTGTGTGTGTGTGTGTGATATATATATATATATATATATGTGTGTGTGTGTGTGTGTGTGTGTATATACATACATGTGTAAATGTATAACTGAATCACGAAAATTTGGAATGTGATGAGTATATAAATAAAGGCAAAAGCTAAGAAGGAAAGTGGAACAATGGCGTACCACTGCAAAGCCTTTCGACTTCTTGTTCTTTGCTAAGCAGACTGATATTAATATAAATGTAAGTTTACAAAAAAAGCTCGTATAAATGACAGATAGGGCTTATAATGGAAAATAAGTACCTGGAATCCAACACACCTGGAGAATTAGGAGACCTACCAAAAATAAGTGTGCAATTTAAGAGGTTTACAAAAGATTAAATACAACTGCTCGAAAGTAGGGACAAGACAATTAAAAGATTATACAGGGCGGTGACTGAATACAAAAATTTCTGTATAAATACAATTCAATAAATCTCATTTTGCCAAATAATAATAAAAAAAATTCTCGCAAATTTAACATTTTTAGAAAACACATATTAAACACATATACAAGATTAAACACATAAGGTGGAGCAATAAGCAAGAATTGCTCCCACTGAGATCTCGGAAATCTTGTCCCAACGAATGGGACTGTCAGTAAATGTTGAGTGGCATTGTTGTACTACAGAAGATGGTACACATCGGGGAAGTCTACATGAATCTCCAAAGCAGGTAACGTAGTAACACATGGGACAACAACGGGGAAAGTTACACAACTGATCAATGCTTAAAAGCAAAACTGCCAAATACGACAAATGAATGCTAATTTACTCGATTACCGTAAGCATGACCAACAAAGATCTTACGAAACACTTTCACAAAAGAACTCACAGCTGTCACAAATGCACAGTCAAAAATCACTGGAGCATCTGAAGGAGACAGGATAATAGGATCATGGGAACAGAACAGTTGGAACAAGGAATGAATGCAAGGAATAGTAGGTTAAGGCCGACAATCAGCTTCCAATTCAATTACCTTAGTCCGTGGATGAGACTTGCGTAGAGTTGTGCTTGGGCGTCGGGGGAAGAACTTCACCAAGGAAAAACGGAAGAGTGTTCCATGTCAGTCAACACTCAGGTACTTCAAGGTGACAGCTTCAAGGTGGGTGTCAAGGCAGGACATCAAGGCAGAGTCCTAGGTCCCGATGGCAGAGTAGAAGTGTAAACTAGCCGTTAAGATCTTCACCAAGACAGCAGTATGCTAGAGCGAATTGCCGCATCGTAAGACTAGGGTGCGATGCCTCGTTGAATGGCTACAGTGATGTGCCGTTTCGTAAGACTAGGCCGAAATGCCATTTAATAGGGCACACCAGCCCATATAAATACCCAGTGTCGCCGGAAATCGTGTTGTCTTTGATCTCGTCTGCTAACCCCAGTAGGTACCTGAAAAGGTCATTGAAAGCCGCACAGAGAAGGGTATGGAGGAGAGTGTACAAAGAGGTGCCAATTAGGCTCGAGATGATTTGGGCTTGTGGGAGGAGATGCAGGTGCAAGGCACTGCGAAAACAAGGATACGGGAGCGAGGTCAGGTCATGGAGACCACATGTGTGAGGATGTGAAAGTTGACGAATTTTAGGGTCCTGATCCCTTCAAATGACTTTCTTCAAGTGGCACATAATTCACCTATATCTTGCACACTTTCATTTCCTCCATATAAATCAAGGACTCTCCTTTACAATATATCTCCATCCCCTTCTAAGTCTTCCTCTCCCATTTCCCGCTAACACCTCATAATTTTAAATTCTTTAGATAAATTCATCATCCTCCATTTATTTAAGATGACTAAATCATCTCAAAACGCTCCAATTCATCCTTTCACCTACCAACACTTTTCCTACATACAATCGACATATCTCAGACTTCTAGTGATCTTTATACCACAATTGCGTTGTATACATTTCATTCCTATAGTAGCTTCATTGAAGACTGTTGGTTCAAATTTCCTTTCTTACTATCTAACCTTTGCTTCCATACTCCCAATCTTTTGCAAACATCTTACACCTTCTTTACCTTTCTGTAACTCACTTCTCTTTATACCATAATTCGAATTATTTACTCCCAAGTAACTTTAAGAACCCAAAGCTTCCATTTTCCTATCTAGCAGCTATTTCTTTTATTTTAAAACTGTTCATATAAATACTCTATAACAAAAACTTGATTCCCCCACCCCCTTTCTTGTCAAAAACCACATTATTCTTTACTGTAAACATTTTTCCTCGTTCATCTTACCTTCTTACCATATATCTCTTGTGGTATGCGAAGTAAGGTTACACCTGTATAATTCTTAGTCTCCTCTGTAAGTCCATTTACCATTATATAAGGGAACCACTTATTTTTAAACCAATTCCTTACGTTACTTTCCATGGTTATATCTTCAGTGACCACTTTATTTTTCCTCGTGTACTCCTGCATATAATCTTCCTTTCCAGCTTACTATTGGACCTCAAATTATCTCCCTTTCTTTAGTTTACTTTACTAAATTTATCCTTTCCTCCTCCCATATACTTTTAACCTCCCACATCACACAGATTTTACCTTCTTCCCATTCCTCCAACTCACCGGCACTCCATAACCACATTTTGGAGTTTTAGTATTTTCTATACTCCGCTAATTTCGGCGTCTCTTCTACTCGTTTTCCCATGTATTCTGAATTAATTTCACACCAGCAAACTTTTTCTCACCCTTTTCTCTTTACCAGGTATACTTGAATATATTTCTCTCTGGAAACCACAAATGTACAACAATCAAGCAACATACCAAGCATTTGGTATGTAGCCTCATTTATTCTTGAAACTTGTATCCAAACCGTTAAGCATGACGTTTTCCATACCCGAAAAGGCAGAAATGTAAACTTTTTTCTCAATATCATTCAAAACAAGGTGAGTATATATATATATATTCTATACTATATATATATATCTAAATAATATATATTATATACACTTATATATATATATATAATACATATATGTATGTATATATTATATATATATATATATATATATATATATGTATGTATATATATAATATAATATATTATATATATATATATATATACATATATACGATATATATATATATATATTTATATATATATATATATTATATATATATATATATATATATATATGTATATATAGTATATGTATATATACCATACATATATATATATATATATATATTATATATATATATATATATATATATATATATATATATATATATATAGTATATATATATATATATATGTATATACTATATATATATATATATATATATATATATATATATATATATATATATATATATATATATATATATATATATATATATATATATATATATATATATATAATATATATATAATTCTATATATATATATATATATATATATATATATATATATATATATAATATATATATATATATATATATATAATATATATATATATATATATATATAAAAATATATATATAGATATATTATATATATATATGCACATATATATAAACATAAAACTACAAATGTCATTAAATATCTAATTTGCTCTGCGTCAGAATTAATATATTTTCATATATGTTAACCAAAGGAGAATTTTTCAGTCGATAAGAAATTTGTTGGCTCATGGGCGCGAACCATTGAACCCAACAAATTCAGAACACACAGAGGATCCTTAAACCACACCACCACCGCAAGAGGCTATAAGTTATGCTGCCTCTCAACTACAAATATATAAAAATATATTAATTCCGAGGTAGAGCGGATTAGATATTAAAGGACATTTGTAGCTCGATGTATGTCTATGAATCACTGTAATGTAATATGACTCATATAATGGCTACGTGAGGTCAAGGTGGGTTGATGCCGACTCCAAAACAACGAACACCTGAGAGCGACAGGTATTTGTAGTTGAGAGGCGACATAAACTTATAGCCTCTTGCGGTGGCGGTGTGGTTTAAGGCTTCACTGTGCATCCTGATTTGTTGGGTTCGATGGTTTGCGCCCGTGAGCCAACAAATTTCTTATTGACTGAAAAATTCCCCTTCGGTTAACATATATGTAAATATATTAAGTCTGACGTAGAGCAAATTTGATATTAAAGTACATTTGTAGCTCGATGTATGTATATGAATCACGGTAATGTGATATGACTCATACAAACACACACACACACACACACACACACATATATATCTATATATATATATATATATATATATATATATATATATGTGTGTGTGTGTGTGTGTGTGTGTGTGTGTGTATACACAGTGGCACATACACAACTTTCCATACTCACCACAACAATAAGCAAAATGGCCAAGTAAACAATCCCTGTCGTCTTCGGTTTCAGTGGTGGAGAGTGCCCCTTAAACCCAAAATCAGACGACAAACATTTGCGATCGCATTAACACGTTCCAGTTCCGTTAACGAATTGTCACTCAAAAAGGAGGTTAAGTTCTCATTCCACTTACACTCCAGAATTTCAAGTTAAATCATGGCCAAATGTACTTCTTTCGCATAATCAATTTGCATTATTCACCCTCGTGGTCTTGATACGGTGAGCAGTTTTCTTTCTAGAATCAGTGCTTCCCCAAATCTTTGGTTTTTTATTTATCCTAATATATGCATGAGTGCTATTCCAAAGTTTACCGATATAATCTAAAGAAATTTCAGTTTTTCTTGGTCTGAATGTAAAAAATATATATAATTTACTGATTTGCATTAAATAATCATAGAATTCAAAACTTACCTTATATACAGCCAGATACCTGAACTTTAATGAAAAAATAGAATAAAATAAAATAAATACGACCGAATGCTCTAAAAGCAACAGTGATCCTTTAAAAGCTTATCAGCCATCTGAGGTATCCTAATATACTTAAGTTGATCAAAGGGCATCACTCTATTACTGTAATTCTATCGCTTCAATTCGAGTCACTTCAGTAATAACTCAAGGATCCACCGCGATTCTTGTTGAAAGCTCCTGCTGAATCTTGAACCGAAACAGCCAACCTCCGGACGCGTTTAATTCTGCCACCCCATGTAGGCCTGCAAAGTTTGTCGCTATACCCTTCATCTCAGCACTGGTAACGCAAACCCCAGCCACATTTTGCTGACAGAACCAAAACGGGGTCGACTGTTCGATGCCCTGGTGATGAGCATTTGCCATCAACTTGCAGCAGTGTAACTAGTATACTTCTTCAGCTTGTCCTTGACGTTCTTGATATTCTGCAAGGTTGGCCGGGCAATGCCAAACTCCTCCATGATACATCCCATTGACCATCCTCTCGATTCTCATGACAATTTAAAGTTTTATCTGAAGAGACAATACCATCCTTGCCTGCTTGCAATTTCTCAAGATGTATACTAGTATTGCACCAGCCACATTTTGTTTTATCCCTAAGTTAAGTTGGGTTAGGTTAGGTTAGTTCAGAAAAGGAGTCTAGGGTGTACCTTGGGCGTGGGAAACAAAGTAATATTATTTTCAAGAAGATTCAATGCTTAGTTTTCCAGTTCAGGAATATGCTGCCTACTTAGGACAAGGTAGGGCTATACAAACAATGCACATTACCGCACACGAAATAAATAGCCTCTGTAATGATGTAGGCACTGCAACATAAGCCATATGTTGCTTGGAAAACATCGCTTATAGCATTCACTTGCGAGCCATTTAAAAAAGCAAATGAACACGCATGACTGGACAAGGAGTGCCAATGCTCTTTGTTATCAAGTGCATTGATAGTTTCCAGGTGAAGCAAATTAGGAATATGTTTGATTCACATCTCTATCGGCAATTAAAACGCAAACAGTCCTAATTAAGCGTAATGAGTTTGCATTGATGCCAGTAGTTGGAGAGCTTACAAAATACGCGATCTTTGCCCACCCACGCACTTTCTATCATACACTGTTAAACTGACAATGTATCATTATCAGTTGATTAAAAGCGATAAAGAAAGTGATGTCTGATGCCATGTCAAGTGACGTGCTTTTAAGCCAATAACAATTGCGAAAGCTCTCTCTCTCTCTTATAGTCTGTCTGTCTGCCTGTCTGTCTCTAGTTTTATCATTCGTATTGTTTATTCATCCTTTTACTTAGTGGAAGTTATGACAAAACACCAAGAAATAGAAAAGCAGATAATAATATAAAAGTAAAAATGACAAGAGCATAAAAAAATAAAAAAGGGAATGAAAGTGTGTGTGCGTGTGTGTATTGTAGGTGCTGTACTGTTTGTGGGGGAGTTTCATGTTGAGATATCGAATGCTTCTCTCTCTCTCTCTCTCTCTCTTACATTGTGCATGATTAAAGTATTCTATTACAAGTTAATATCCTTCAATAACAAGGAAATAAAAATATTAAACAGAGGGTATTCTTAACAATTGCAACAGCTCTCGAACAGTAAAACGCCAGCTTCCCCTCTCCATCCATCCTGTTCCAGTTGTAAATTATTCACAAACTCATCTAAAACCCATCCTAACTCATACTCAGTGGATATTCATGATTATGAAGTGCTTCATATAAATTCCTCTTAGAAGTCTAGATGACATTTATAAAAAGAAATTTCTACTACATCTAAAGAAAAAT
>NC_087200.1:102232469-102247469 GCF_015104395.2 Macrobrachium nipponense | reverse complement strand
AACACAGGCAATCACACTAACAGCATAAATAATCAATAATAGTACTTTTCTCTCTACATTTTGGTGTTTTTTTATGGGCTCCTTTTATTAGATGGAATTCTGTTGTTACACGAACATTTTTACCAGTCTTATATATATATATTATATATATTATATATATATATATATATATAATATATATATATATATATATATAGTATGTATATGTATATACATATAATATATATATATATATAATATATATATATATAATTATATATATATATATTATGATTATATATTAATAACTGAATCACAAAATTTAGGAACGTGATAAATCCATAATAAAGGTATATGCCACGAGAGAAAAATAAACAACGGAGTATCCGCGAGATCTTTCGATGTTCAACATCCTTTACTTAGCAGAAGAACTGACTTACATGAGGAAATGACAATACACGAAAGGTCGTATAACTGACAGATAGGGATTATAAAGAGATTAGTACCTAGAATCCAACACACCTGGAAGATGAGTAACCTTCCCAAACAAGCAAAAACATGGGTACAATTAAAAGTTTAAGACAATCTGCTCAGACACAAGGACAAGACAATTAAAGGATTATTATAGGTGACAGCTATTCAGAACTTTGGTAAACAAAAACATATTCACAATACATATTCACAATACATATTAAACATACATATACAACGAAGATATCTCTAAGGCAACTAATTTTTATTTAAGTCTGTAATTACATCTTTGAGGGCATTCTTAAAATTTTACAAATACAAGGGTCTAAATGAAACAGGCCACGGCTAATATTGAAATCACAATGAGAAGTAAGTTGTATTAAAGCAGATTCTAAAAGATTTCGTGATAAGACATCTTTTGACCATGCAATTACTGAACTACCAATCCAATTTATTCGGTGGTAGTTTTCACTTAAATGAATGAATATTGCATTAGATGTTTGCCCAGTTTTTACAGAATATTTATGCTGGCTTAACCTTACTTCTAAGCCCTTGCTCGACTGTCCGAGATAAAATGAGGGACAATCCATACATAGAATTAATTCAAAATGGACTGAGGATCTAGGAATAATAATGGAGGTCCTCTAGGAAGAGGGACTGGATCACAGACACTGATAACTAGTAAAAAATACGGTGTGCAGACAAAATGCCGATGGACATAATGTCGACGGATATAATGTCGATGGACAAAATGTCGACGGACAAAATGTCAACCTTTGTTCAGGTAGGACAAAATGTTGACAAAATTAATAATAATGATTCAGTTTTTGTTTACATATTTTGTTTACATATTCCAGCACCAGTAGTTGTCTTGTTTCGTTTTACAAGCCATTTAATGCCTAACAAATGTATTCTCAACGAACAATGATTTTTCAAATTCGCAACGAAGAAGGATTTTTCAAATTCCATTAGTTCTCCAAGATCTGAAGTATAGTGAAATTGTTTTTTTGGTCTGCCCATCACTATAATGGAGATAACAAAAACGAACAAAGGCAGCAAGAAACTTCTTTACGAAGGATACGCTTACGTTGTCGATATGCGAAAGGGAGATTGGATCTTATGGCGATGTGAAAAACGTGGATATTGTGGTGGACGAATAACAACTTTCTTTTGCAAGTCATTCTCACCAGCCAGATAGTCTCACATGTCATGGTCTAAAAATCCAGAGCAAAATAAAAGACATGGCCAGCGGTACAGAAGATATTCCCTCAAATATAATTTACAATGCTACAGCAAACATACGTATATCTAGATGTGTGTAGGGCTTTGCCAAAGAAGGAGTCAATTGCGCGCACAATTAGGCGACAGCACAGTGTAAACGAAGATGAAGATTTGACGGCAACTATAAGAGGAGAAGCTTTTTTGTTGCGCGATAGTGAGGCCATGAGCATTTACTCAACGTCTAACAATCTAAGAATGTTAGAAACCTATTCAACATGGCTTTGCGATGGGACGTTTGATTCTCCCCCTGTTGGAAAGCAGTTTTATAGTATTCATGCCCTTGTGACAAATAACAAAACATTACCAATGGTGTATTGCCTTACAATCAAAAAGGATGAGCAAACTTAAGAGTTTATTTTTACTTTTTTGAGAGACAGCAATTTTAACCCAACCTCTATCAGTGTTGATTTCGAAAGAGCCGCTATTGGTGGTTGTTTCCATTTCAGTCAATGTCTGTGGCACAAAATCCAGTCATTGGGTTTACAATCCTGGTATACTGAAACCAGTAATGCATTCATCATAAAGCAGTTTCAAGCATTGGCATTTGTTCCTTCTGAATACGTATATGCTTTTTTTTGAAGAGCTTCTTGGTTCCCTAACTGAAGAATTAGAATGTGCATCTTCGACAATTTGTCCTACTTGAAGAAATGTTGCCATTTTGTCCATCAACATTATATCCGTCGACAGTATGTCCGTCGACATTATGTCCATCGGCATTTTGTCCTACAACCAAAAATACAGTTCTTGGAGCTTTACCTGATTTGAGTCAGTGGACTTGAACTCTTGTTGTAGGATGAGCCAGTAGAAATGGTAATCGAGGAACGTATATCTTCAAGCTACAAATGATGGAAATAGGCAGGGACGTGACGGGGATGGACTGGTCACTCAAAGGCCGTAGAGAATGGTATGTTGTGAGGCATAGTGGAAAGCTCATCTCAGTATGAATGGTATGTTGTGAGGCATAGTGGAAAGCTCATCTCAGTATAAGTCCAAAGGAAGGACTTGTAGGCTTCTTGCTTAAGCCAAGACTGCAATCATGCTGATTGCGGTGCTGAGCCTAGTGAGTGTCTCTAAATTTGTTATGGACAGCTGGGTCTAGAGATACCTACAGGCGTAGGGTATAGTGGCAAGGCTGTCTACCTTACTGCTGCTGTACTGCTGTACTCCTACCATATTGCCGACTGAAGTCGCCATCTTGGATGTTCTCTGATAGTCAGCAGGCATTGTCTCATCTTCCACAGACACTTCTTAATCCTCAGGTAGTGCTGGAAGAAAACAGTATTTCGACAATATCTAGCGTCTCTATTGTTTACAACAAGAGGAGGAAGTTGAAGGGAGGGAAAGGTTAGGATGGGCAGAGTTACTAAGTGTGGAAGGCAAGGGTCAGGTCAGATCTTAAATGAATCGAAGGTGGGTCAAAAGTGGTCGGCCAATGGAGTGGAGGCATTATATTAATGCAAGTATCACGACCCTAAGGGAACTGACACAATAGGAGAAGGATTGGTGTGAGAAATGAATGTCTCCCTTTTCCACATGTTTTGACCAAATGCAGGTGGCCTGCTAGCCAGTCGGCATGAGCCACTTAATGACAGCTAGAGGCCATTAAGGAGGATTATATGGAACTGGACAGTGACTGGCAATAGTTTTGTTGAACAGTCATTGCCCTGGTCTTATCTCATCTAATGACGTGAAGCACATCGTTAAGGGTGACCAGGTGTTATCAAAGTTGCCGCAATCAGTGCTAATGCTAGTTCGTGAATCCTGAGGGATTGCAAAGGAGTGTCTTAATGTCGCTCTATTGTATTCGCTATGACCTGAGAAAGGATTTTTGAAGGATGGAAAGGGTGCGAAATATGTGACAAGTGAGACAAACCTAAACTGATTTATGTTGACGCTATAGTAGTACCAATCTGTGGTGAGGGTTTTGTTGGGACGAATGTCATTTACGTGCCTTGCCAAACTTCCATTCTAAGGAAAATATTTTAAAGTTTTTCAATATCATATTTGAGAAACGTGGCATACATGTTGCCACATCTACAATCTCGATTCTTAGGTCAAGTATTGAAATCTGTATCTACCAGTTAAGAAACAATAAGCCTTTCGTTAATCTCTTAAGAATGGTCAAATCTTATAAGCCAGGGTCCTTTATGGTGAAGTTGAGGATTAGCGGATGTAAATATAGTTGGCGCTCAACCACGTGTCTGTGTGTGTGTGTGTGTGTAGGTGTGTGTGTGTGTGATTAAATACTTAAAAGATGTTTGTTATCTGAACATTTCTATGAATAGAGAAATTTGAATATGAAATTGTTTTACTTGTTTTACCCATCTTTGATGTTATTTTTTCTTATGTAGATTGTTTCAAGATAGCAGTCAACTGAATATGAAAAAAAAATATTTGGGTGATAAGACGAAAACCTTCTAAATACTGTGGTTAGCACTGAAGTTGGTCTGGTGTTGCCAAACATCAATCTATTAAAATTTTTAATGAGGTAAAGGGAGCAGTTTAGTAACTGAACTTATTAAATTTGCTCCAAAATTGATTTAATCATTTTTGTTAAACACAGATCCCGATGAATATTGTGTTAAACCAGGCATTAATATTAACCTTATAAAGTGAATAAAATGATGGTGATTATCACCGTCAAATGCATCACGAAGTGTTTGAACAATGGTTTCGTTGCCAGTTACTCTCGAACATACCACCCACTTCAATTATTGTGATGGATAATGCTCCTTATCATTCAAGGAAAGTAGATAGACTACCAACGATGTCAAGAAAAAAAGGCAATAATTACGGGGTGGCCCATCTCTGAAGGTGCGAAACCAACAGAGAAAGTGTTGAATAGTTAACTTTTAGAGATGATAAAGGAGTACTTTGTTAAAATAATAAACATTTATGTTTTAATGCCAATACACACTATATGATAAATATCTGAATAAAGGAAAAATATACTTATACCAGCGAACCCTTCAAGACAATTGGAGTGGGGCATCCCTCTCACCAGACTCTGAAGAGGATAATCTGTACAGGACAGAGGTTTCTGACTTTAGGGTATGATTCCTTTGGGGGAATAGTAAGAGATACAGAGCTTTGACTTTGGCCGTCTCTACAAAGAACTTGAAGACATGGCAGCGTGTGTTTTCGTTTTTAGACACGCCAAATCCTCACCTCAGATTGGTACTATTATAGCCTGTCGTTCCGATCATGGATGAGATTCTGGGAGTATTTATAATCTATTTGACAGGGAGACGAATCTGAGCTAATTTTCCCTGGCACTATTGTGCCTCTTCTTTCTTTAGATAAAAACAGTCCTGAGCCAAACACCTGAATTTGAAACTGGAAAACAACCCTTCTTGTTCTCCCATTTACTCTGCTTGTACTTTTAGTGCAGGAATTAAAAAAATAATGAAATGTGGCTAAAAAGCAAGCGTCATGAAGTGGTGCATGCGACAATAAGTTGCATGTATTTATGTATTCATGCATTAACATGCAATCCAAGATTTTACCTGGTGACATACCTTATCTCTTGTTGACTTATGAAATGATAAACAATATATCTACGAACAATTTTAGAAAGTATAATATTGTACAATTAGATCTCTGGAAAGGAGTTATGTAATGAACAAAGTTGATAAGTTTGTTTACTGAGGGAAAAGTTGACTTTTGGTCCGTCTACTACAAACCTATCCATGCAGGACGTAAAAATTGAGTTGTTTAATTGTAATTTAAGACGTGGAAGCTGAACAAATATCGACACTCATTACAGTTAATTGGAACTCAGTCCCTTCATATCAAAACTGTCAACAACGTTATACAACTGTTACAAGAAAATTTTCAATAAATTTACTAATCTTGGATACAATATACTCTCTCTCTCTCTCTCTCTCTCTCTCTCTCTCTCGCCATATTGCTTTATTTTAAGGTTGCTGCTGGTATGCTATTGTTTGAGTCCCAGGGAGGAAAAGTAATTAAAATGTATGGGATTTCAGGTCCATTCCAAATTCCTCCATTAGGAGTGGAAGAGGGTAGTTTGCTTACGGTATGTTGAGGGTAGGTGGTGTTCAGCGCTGCAATAAATTCCGTTATAGCATTCTATTATCATAACGACGCTGTGAATCAGTGGAAACAGAGCTGATTTTGTTTAGATGTACGATCGCCTTTCCCATTGTCTGCTTGTCTGGATGGTATACGCTTACCATAAATTTGAATATGAAAAGAATTTTATGTTATGCAAATGTTAGTAGTTGAAGGCCTTGAATGAATGAATGAATGAATGTTATAAATTATCACGTTTCATCACTTGTCTGGCGTTTATGCTTCAATTTTAATTAAGCTTTCATTTTGATTGCATATTTTCTTTTGTTTCGGCTTAAATACGTGCCATTTGTTCCGCCAGCTATTCGTGAAGTTTTTAATTTTAAAAAAAATCTAATTTGAATATTTTCCCCGATACTTTCAATAAATCAAGCAAGAGTATTAAAAATCTGAAACAAAATCAAGTTCCAGAAAAGATACTTGCTCCAGGGAAAGCTTTGAGAAAGATACTAAATAACCTATGAGATTCAGGGCCTCTGTAACTTTTTATCTATGCATTTCATAAATATAACGCTTATTAAGAATAGTCATTATATCTACACATAGATTTTGACTGTATTCTGCATTACGTAGGTTGAATAAATTTGGTACTTATAATGTAAAAGTGACTTTTTTTGAAGACGGGCCAACTTACTCGGAGAAAAGGTTTCGAACGCACAAGTTACGTGACTTATGACAGCATTTCTTACCTCTTTCTCGATGGATGGTTGGCTATACTTAACGAAGGCTAGACCTCTGGGAACAATGACATAAAATTTAAATACAAGCAAAGCAGTACACCTTTATGAACTCTGAAACCTCTCCATTGATAATCGTCATAATGAACAAACCAACAAAACATGTTAATAAATACAAAAACACTTCGATTATTAGTCTAACTCCCAAAATAAGTGTCCTAAGAAATTACAGTCTACTTTATAGGTCACAATCAGATTCACAAGATGTAGGGAATAGTTAGTAATTTTCAAAAACATAGCAGACAAGCTTGATTTGATAACTGCTATATCCATTGTCAAACAATTTTTATTTATTGGCTATCTACCTATTTACTGAAAAAAATAGCCGGTACCGTATTTTGGCTTTAAACATTCACCAATAATTATTGTCAGAATGATGACTTCATGAGGCTCCACCCACTTTGGCTTCGTTATAATTCACTGAAGGCTATCATGGGCATTGTTGGATTAGAAAATTTAACTTCTGGCCATAAAAACTCATTTCTTGAGTAGTTGTAAGAAGTGCTAAATGATCCACAAGGATCCCAGCAGTTGGCCTAAACGTTTAATTCATGTATATTACTACTATTACTACAGTAGTATTACTACGCTAGCACAGGTACCCCACCCACATCTATGTATCGTTCCGCCATTCATAGAGTCTTTATATCCAACACGGTCGTACGGCCTATAAAAGGTGAAATGTTCAAAATCCTGAATGACATTATGAGTATTATAATCACGTTACGCTAAATACAAATCAGACCATAAACATTGGATTTAAACTAGAAACTGAATAATTACCTAGAGCCTTATAGTAAGAATGGCCACGGGCTTTATCTTGACTGTATAAAGTTGGAAGTCGTAAGACAAATGGAGTTTTGCAACAACGGGGACAATTCCAAATCCTGTTATCCATTCTTGACTGCTATGGGCTTCAGAGCCGATAGAACAAGGTGTATGAGTTTCTGTCTGGTGGATGGGCGGGGCAACATTTCGTAAAACGGTGTTTACCTTGCTTATGTAATTAATGTTTTTCGACTCTTGGCTCGTAATCATTGGCCATGGCGTGGGCTAGATCATTTTTACTCTATAAAAATCAAAACTATCGGGTTTAGGTTATTGATAATGCTGACAAAATTTGTGTGTGGTTGTAAAATATACATACGTCAACTTTCAGCTACATCCGATGCTTTGATAAGGAGCAAAGTCCAAAAAACCGTGTTACAGAGGCCCTGAATCTCATAGGTGAAACCACAATATTCATGAATAACTTTTAGTGCAAAATAAAGGAAAGACATTGTTGCAATTCTCATAACTACTCGACAAGCAACGAGATGTTTTAAATTGTAGTGGTATACAAAGAATAACAAGAAAGCCTTTACGCCTTTGTAAACCATTAAAAACTGAATATACTATGAATCAAATGCACGGAAAACTTCTCCAATATCAACTACCTCATGCACATACACATTAGACTCATCAGTAGGGGTACAGCAGCTTCTGCATACTAGACATATAACCCAAGTTTTCTTCCATCCCATCTTTCCCGCATTTTTTCCCTCCCTCCTCTCAAAACTTCATTTTCACAAAAAGCACGTCAAATTAATTATCATCCTCCATCCTTTCCACGTAAGAAAACCACATTGGAACAACTATCTGATCCCTATTTTTCAGTCTATGATTACCTTTTCACTACATGTACCTTTTATCATATAGACTCTCTTTTTTTCACTCTTATTCTATGTACAGTACACGAATAATTCATCTAGATAATTTCCTTCTTTTCTTAGTGTCATGTTCAACATCCAGCTTCACATTCCCATTCGAATATGATCTTGTCGTGATATGCGTATCGAAAAAAGTGCAAGAAAGTCTATAAGTGTAGAAGTCATTGCGGCTATTAAAATTCAAATGAATCTGGAAAAATTAACCAATACGTTCTTTGCCAAAGAAATTGCCTTTAAATGATGTATATTTTCTTAATGTACAACAATCCTAAAACAACAAATTGTCTAAGTTATGTAGTCCACAAGTGTTTCCTCACTAACCTTAAACTAAAATTTACTGACTCAAGAGTCAATAAAAAAAAAAAAAAAAAAAAAAAAAAGCAGAACCAGGAGAAAGGGCATTCTCTGCCTCGCTCTCGATTCAGAACATTTTATTCAAGTATTCTCAGTGAGAAGAAACAATGATCACATTTAGACAGAAAAGGTAACGAAAGATTGCAAATCAACACCATTACACTTCATGGGTGCATGAAACATGGTTTCCCAAATATTTGGTGTCATTTATGTTTAA
Source organism: Macrobrachium nipponense (assembly GCF_015104395.2). NCBI lineage: Eukaryota > Metazoa > Arthropoda > Malacostraca > Decapoda > Palaemonidae > Macrobrachium > Macrobrachium nipponense. Next base: position 102,238,626 of record NC_087200.1, on the reverse strand, counting down.
TATCCAAAACAATAGAAAGAAACAACGACCTCCAAATACACATTAGTGGTAGGTAGCCAAAAAATATAGTACTGGCTCCATAGCCAAGCTTGGTACTAGCCAAATTCCAATGAAGTTTCCTTTACAAAAATGACTGAAAGATATTAATCTTCTATTCATTGGTTTTCCCACAATCTACTTAGCAAACTATCAGACACAGACAGACAGACAGGCAAACGAACCCCGCCCCCTCCCTTACAAAATTGCTGTAAAAAAATACTTAGTGAAAAAAATATACTCATTACTTTATCCACTTGGGAGGGATCGGCCCTTCATGTTCCCTCTCTCCCTCAGCTAAATTATTTTCACCTTACCTCTGCGCCATGGGATTTCGGAACATTTTATATAAAGTTTGCTTGGAAAAACGTTTGGAAAAATATATAATAACGAGAGAGAGAGAGAGAGAGAGAGAGAGAGAGAGAGAGAGAGAGAGAGAGAGAGAGAGAGAGAGAGAGAGAATAAGGCATAGTTTAAATGAACATCTTCAGACTTATACATGCATTCATACAATTTTCTATATTTTATCACTGCGTTTGCGGATGATCCTTTTCTGTCTTTCAACATTCAGGCTCTATTGTAATAAATAAAACAAAGAATTTTAATGCAAAACTGCACTAAATGTTACAGACATTTCTTTGCTATGCAATCTCTCCATCAAGAGACACCAAATTAAAAATAATGGAAAAGACCCTCTGGGTCCTTTGGAAAGAAAATCATTTGTTCCTTGGAAACAGGCGTTTATATTAGTGGTTCAGACGACTAGCGCAGTGGTTCTCATCATTTTTTACCCATGCACCTTTTCACTACGTGTCAGAATGTCATCGCCTCCCTCCCTTACAAAATTATCTGCCTCAAAAGGTGCATTCCAAAAAATATGTAACAGATCGCTAAAAAAAAACTGAGAACCACTGAACTAGTGTAAACAGCTCACTCCCTACGGACAGTTTCATGTTATTCAAGCCATACACATTAACCGCTGATTTTAAATCCTTTAAGTCTGCATCCCCCACATGACACAATAACCTCCCATTTAGGAGGATAAAGTCCTTCAAGAAATTGAACACTGTCTTATTCCTAGAGTGCCATTATATTAATAATTGGCAATTAATAAGCTATATACCATACTCTTTTTCGACTGTCTTTGCACAGAGTTACATGTGACAAATAAATGTGTTGGGTTTGCAGGGCTCTATTGGTGAAGTATGAATAAATAAAAAAGCCGACAGGTAACACTACAGGTAAGAGAGCAGGTTTCATGCCCGCAAATATCCTACAAATACTGACAAATTTTGGCCTAATGAATTCTATTGCCATTTCTCTTGTGCAAGGTTGCTTTCTTACAAACAAACAAACAAAAACCAAAAAAAAACACTACAAAGATAAGTTTTAAGGAAATTCCTATTATGTCTCATTTTATCCAAATGAGAGAGAGAGAGAGAGAGAGAGAGCGAGAAGAGAGAGAGAGAGAGAGAGAGAGAGAGAGAGAGAGAGAGAATTAACGTTATAATAATGTCTTCATTTTTCTTGTTATCCTTTTAATTAAATAGTTGATCAGAAAAACTTATTTCTACTACTCTTTACATGCATGTGGAATCAAAAGGATTGTCTGACATTCAATATGCACATCTAAATAAACTGTTAGCAAATGGCGCAAGGAAATTAGGTTTTGTAAGTAAGGCCTCATAAATAAATTACAGTACAAAAACAATGCACCTGTTTTAAGATCATTTGTCCTTCCTTTAATGAAATTCTGTTCTCCGGTGTGGATGTCTGCCTCTCCCAGAGATTTGTCTCTTTTAGACAGAGTGGTTCGTTATGGTAGGTTTCGGTTTACTAACATTAGCAGTTATGACTTGGACCAACGACTGTCTTGAATATCAGTTTTTTTATAAATTGTATTTTAACAGAGATCTTTCACATGCAGTTGATCCCTGATCTTCTACTGCAGCCGAAAGCGACCAGATTTGCTGAACTTCAGTAGGAAGTACATGTGCCTCGCTGTCGAATTTCTCAATTCCAGAGGTTGGTCTGTGGAAAAGTTTCCCTGAGGACATTGCGACTGGAACCACAAATGTTCAAGCGAAGATACAATGCATTACTATCCTTTAGCAATTCTCCTTGTATTTTTTAATTTACTTATACTTTTATATATTTTTTATTAATTTGTGAATCAATTTTTTCTTTTCTAATAAATGATCTCTGTGTTCTGTTTTTCCTATTACCTTCTATTACACCAAACTCTTTGGAAGCCTGAATTTCGAGTCAATGGCTCCTTCGTACTGAAAGAAAAAACTAATGAGGAAATTCCAAGTGTGGTCTCTGGGATATCCTTTCTCCTTTGTGGGAGGTAAAAGTAATATAGAAAATAGTCTTGGGTTCGGTCATTATGAATTCGATTTTGTCGTGAACATTATCAAACATATGAAGTTTTGTGAAAAAATGGTTACTTATGTTTCATTCAGACCTCATACTTTCAGTATATTTACTAAAATTACCGCAGCAATGAATATCTGATTGAAGATTGTAAAGCTGAAATTAAATTGGCTTAATTTCTAAGGTGCTGAATTCCAAGACTTACACATCTACCAGTAAAGATCGCCAGTGTTGGGAGTGACCTCACATGGAAATTCATTAAAAATTGGGTTAATCATTTCATTAACTCTATTATGATGTTTTAAATATTGTATTGGCTCGTACTTATTGTAAATAATATAGAAAAGGAAGATGAATTTTTTACATCTCTGTATGTCTACCTATCTATCTGTGGTTGGATCCTACCATTAGCTGGTCCTGCCCCAGCTAATTAATAAGAAAAAGAATAAATTATGGGAGTTTCCTAATTGGAAATTTATTAATTCTTTCGTATCGAATTTGATATAATTCTAATACCGTCTGCATGTGTAATTACTCATATAATTCTATTTCATTTGAATTTAAAGAATAAATATACAAGCAACTAAAGCCCATTTAACCTCGCCGTAAAAAATAAACGCAGTTCGAGTCTGAGGAACTTTTAATTGGAAAAAATGCAAGCCGATACAAACTTTTCCAGGGTCCTGATAATCATTACCGATATTTGGCCTTCAGAAAGAACGATAAAGCAGCATAGAATAAGAATAAGAACGACTGAGTCATCCTATGCTTCCATTACCTTAATTTGAAAAATACCTTTTCTGCCTTTTTTTTTCCTTGAGTACAATTTTCTATTAGCTGATATGTGGATACCTAAGGCCAAAATATTCCTCAGGTTTACATCTATGTAAGCCATTATGTTCTTCACAGCCCCATAACAACTCACAGTCCCACCAAAAAAACAAACAAAGAATATATTCACATCTTGAGCAACATTGGAGTACTTCAAGTAACGAGTCAACACGAGCTATGAGTCAACACCTCTAGATAGGATTGATCAGCGCTGAAAATGAACAATCGCAGATCCAAGCAAAAATTAATAAGGGAAAGGCAGGGATAAGGAATACATGTCGACATTGATATGACATAAATGGAGAACTTCCAAATGGACGGGAAACTTCTATTAATGTGCATTGGGAAAGGATCATTTTACAGATTTTAATAATAATAATAATAATAATAATAATAATAATAATATCCTTTATTTCAGCTCAGGGCCATATACATGGAATATTCAAAATACAAACAGTAACATACACAATCTAGATACATGAGACAACATGATAAAAAAAATGACACCTATCCACAAAATAGCTGAGGTAGCATAAAAGATAGTAATCATAATACTGGTAATAACAGTAATAATATTAGTGAGAAAAAAATGCATTGAGAGTTATAACAGTTAGTGCACAGATTATATAACTTAAATTTCAACTAGAGAGACCTTAGGTGGTTACAGTAGTCAGGTCCAGAGGGCTAAATACAAAAATTAAATGTAAAAAAAACTTTAACTTGACAGTATTCACAGTAATAAAGAAAAAGTAAAATATCAGCAATAAATATAATAATAATGACAGAATCTGCAGATGACATCTTGCCAATACAGAGATTAAGTCCTCATTTTACCATCTTTCCCACAATTCAGATCTTGCTTCACTCCTTAGGATGCGTTGTATGAGTGAGTTGCTGCTGTTTCTTACTCGGGTTACCAGACTGGACATTGTTCGCCTTGCAATGATTTTTAAATTGTCCAGGTGGTTTTCTATGAATATCTGTGTGGCGGAGTGGTACCGGGGAGTGTTTGTGAGGCGTCTCAAAATGTCATTGTGCACAACAGTGGTACGTCTCATGGTCTCTCAGGTATAGTTCATCCAGAGGGAACACCCATAGATACTGTAGCAGTACGAGCGGAAGAGCAGCATTTTCACTTCTCGGTGACAGAAGGCAAACCTCCTTGCAAGCATGTAGTTTACGACGCCTCTGTTCAGTGTCTGCCGTATCTTTTAGGTCGTCGGTGATAATGTGACCCAAATATGGAAATTCGTGCACAAATTCCAGCCGATGGTTTCCGAGGAAAATTTGTGGTTCTGCAATATGCTTAAGTGATCTCGGGAGCAGCGACATGCACTGGGTCTTTGTTTCATTATAAATTATATCAAATTCCTCTGCATATTGGCGGCAAGTGTCGATGAGTCGTTGGAAATCTTGCACTGATGGGGAAATCAGAACCATATCGTCGGCGTAACAGAGGTTGTTTATAGTTGTTTCATTGACAGTGCATCTGATTGGGAATGAGTTCAGTTTGACCATCACAGCCGGGCGATTTATTATTAGGTAGGCTGTTTATGGCATCACTGATTTTACCTGGCGTAATACAGTCTGCAAAATGAAACTGAATGTTGTCAGTAAGGAGGTTATCTACATCCCTTCGGGAATCTTGATCATTTATGCAATTCAGGATATTGTTGAAGTGATCGCCCCACATACTTGCGATAGCCTCGTCTCCGACTGCTTCCCCTACTCTCTGTGATAGCTTTTTAGTTTTGGGATTTAAGGACTGGATATCTTTCCAAAGACGAGGATAATCACCAGCTTCTAAGTTTCTAGACATTGCATCGGCTCTTAGTTGTTTTTTATTTAATCTGCAATGCTCAAGAGCAAGTTTGAACTGCGCTCTCGCCTGTCTCATTGGTAATGCAGTGTGTCCTTCCCTCGGGCTACCATTTTGCCTCCACAGTAAAAACATTTCTCGTGAGTATGTATACAGATCTTTAACAAAGCCATTCCATCCAGGTATATTACGAGAATTACCTTGACGAAATCTATAGGCAGCCCTGCCCGAAGCAAGCATAGCGGAATTTATGTTCGAATAGAATTCATTCAGATCCCTCCTGTGGTGGTCAATTCTACAATTTGTGTTAGTACAAAGTAAGGCGTCTGCAGGTTGAACTATTGACCGCAACCTGGTTCCCGTGGTCGCCCTAAAGTATCTGTTTTTCTGTTGGTTTTTGAAATCCCAGTTTACTGCTGGTGGGCGGTCAGTTAGGGGGTTCATGGTAGGGAGGGATGGGGTACTGAATGACACCCGTAATGGTATGTGATCGTAGTCCATTGCAAGATCGTAGCAAATATTGCAGGTCATAATAGCATCATGAAGTTGTAGAGGTGTGATGCCGTGGTCCAGCCAGGAGGTTGTAATTGCGTCCGCTCTTTTATGTACATATGAATAGGAGAAGGAAGGGAGGAGCATTACATCGCTAATTTGGAAAGTATGATTTTGACAGAATCGTGTAAGTTCATTATAAAATTGTTTTGTGGGGTGAGAATTAAGGTCCCCGATTACACAAATATGATCAGCAGGAGAATCGTGAATAATATTGTATAACTCCCCTAGGATCATGCAGTAATGATCAAAATTATTGTTATTTTCCCATGGCATACAAACATTAATTATTAGGATTTTAGAGCTCCCTACTGTCACTTGAAGCTCCAGCAATCTGTCACTCCTGTAGGTCATCACCTTTATCATATTGTCTAACGATTTGTGCCACAGAAAAGAAAGGCCCCCTTTCGTGCGACTGGCTATGATTTGATCTGTAACTTGCATCGATGAAGTCAAGAAGGTTCTGAAGTCTTCATGTATTGAATCGCAGATGACAAGGTCATGTGGCCAGAGGAGCGTTTCTTGCAATGCAGTGATGCCTTT
>NC_087200.1:102230286-102231969 GCF_015104395.2 Macrobrachium nipponense | reverse complement strand
CAGTGATGCCTTTGAAATTTTGACAGAACTGGGTCAAAGCCAGTGAGAAACTTGACTCTCTCCACTATGGCGTCTAGCGTCACCGATGAGCGCAGATTGTAATTTACATCTCTTTCAGGTGTCGGGTGAGGTGAAACACGAATGTTGGGCTTCGGTACAGCGGCCAAACGAGAGGTTCTTCTCTTCTTTCTGCTTGTTTGTATCTGCCAGCCGCAATACCCCTCATGATCACTCTCATCTGCATCCACGATGGAGGGTTGGCGGGGAGAGATAAGGTGGGGAGAATCACGAGGGCTGGTAATCATCACCGGAGATCTATCTTCCGCCGGAGGCACTGGGGAGGAAGAAGAAGTTGGGAGACCAACAGTCCCCTCAGAATGGTCTATAGGTGATGGGGGCACTTCCGTGTTGCAGGGAGGCGAGGAAAAACTAGATGCCGCACTCAAAGGAGTCTGGTGGCTATCTGTGCGATTGTCTATCGATACCTGCACTCCTTTGATCGCATACTTAAAAACGCATAAAATTAGGGGAGAGTAATATTGGAGATATTTTTATCTTTAGCTTTATATTTGGCAGACATGGATGTGATAGAAAGTACGAAAGGTAAACTAATGGATGTTGTGAGTCCAATTAGAAGCAGAATTATCTTTATGGAAATCAGCAATATTTAACGATGTGTGGGGTAACGGATGATTGAATCCCCTGCCATGGTGAAAATAAAGAAACAATGTGCGATGGTAAGCGTAATTATTTTCGAGGGAGTATTTTTTACTCGAAGATATTCAACTGACATATTGCCAAGGGGTGATTATGGGAACGTTATACCCATGACATTTTCTGTTTATATCCTCAATAGAACCTTCAACGTTAATATGTGAAAACGAGACAACAGCCAATTATACATGCTTCAACGATGATAAAAACAAGGCTACAGATGAACAAAACGATCAAACATATAGACAAAACTTCAATACGCCAAAATTATGAAAGGGGTCGAGTAACAGAGCTGATGAATTGGAAGCTTGCACCGTAACTGAGATTGACTGCAGACTGCCCGACGAATGATATCATCACACTGATTTACGCCAATTTCATATAAGTACTAAAAATATGTCCATTATCTCAAAAATTGCCACGAAGAACGAACAGATAGACAAAATGATAAGTCTACAAATAAGATCTGCAACTTTGACTCTAGGAGACAAAGCTCATAAATTTGAAAGTTCTTACAACCTAACTATTGGTTCTCACATTTCTGTTATTTCTTCTTTGAAATAATGGTTAGAACTGGAAGAATACAATGAACCATTCACTATTATTGACTAAAGGACGCACAGAATAAAATGAAAGTTCAGGTGAAGAAAATGTTAAATAAAACACGTAAGCTATTGCCAGAGACCTCATTACTTAACTTTAGTTTTGACACGGTGGTAATATTTGCCTAGAGACCGATTAATGCCAATTACCCCCAACACTTATCGATTCAACCTCCCTTTATAGATAAGAGTTCATTTTAGCCAAATAATACTACTCCGTCTATAGACACATTATATATATATATATATATATATATATATATATATATATATATATATATATATATGTATGTATAAACACACACACACACACACATATATCTATATATTAAAATATATATATATATATAACATATACAATCTATAA
>NC_087200.1:102205286-102220286 GCF_015104395.2 Macrobrachium nipponense | reverse complement strand
ATATCCGGTAAGTGAGTGGGACAGGTCTCCTTCTTCATTCCATTCAATCGCGCCTGAATTTTGTAGATGATTAACTAGGGATGTTACATACAGTATCTGATGATCTTTGAACAATATAGGAATAACACTAGTCAGGTCTGGATTTACTCTTTTGCTGGTAACTTCGCGGTTGAGCACATTCAAAATTAGCGGTTCTCCCTTCTTCTTCTTCGCAAGGTCATCCCCAATGGGGGGTAAACGAGGTGAAGGTGTAAATGTTTTAGCATTCATGGGAAAATTCACGCTTCTCTGCACGTTCAGAGGAATGTATGCATCACCTGCACCTGTGTTTACCCCACCTCCCCCACTGCTGCCTTCACTGCCTGCATTGATGCTGTTAACATTATTATTATTATTGTAGTCGCTATTGACGCTATGGTTATTAACCCTGTTGTTGTTGTTATTGCCAACGCTGTTACCACAAGTTTCCCGACCTTTTGTTAACCTCTCATACATGATGGCTAGTATAACTTAGAACTCCTTCATATTTTAAATTTTCCTATTTAAAAAGACTTCCTATCAAACTGGCTGCTAAAGGAAGTAATACGGAAAGAATAGCGCCCCCTTTGCGACTCTTCAATATGTTTTTCTTCCCTGCTAACGTTGTCGTTTTCAAGGATACTTGACTGATTTCTCTCTTACACCTTCTGAGCTTTTAATGAGGGCTGTTTCTCTGGTTAGATTACCGTCAAGAAAATTTCTAAATATTTCGGATATGGTAGCGATAAACGCTCTGCTTAATGTGGGAATTACTCTACTCCTCTCGGAGGGGGACAAACGGGAGATGAATAAAATAAAATCTTTGTTTTTACGTATTAAAGCTTCCCTTTTACAACTCATGTCCGCACAATTTGGAATTCGTCGGCCCACGAATTAAATTGAGCAGGATAACCCTTCCAATTAACATAATATTGCATTCTGTTGCCTTTCCTCCTACTCCCTAAGATAGCAATTGTCATAGGTTTCAAGCAATTCGGTTGGTATTGATTCTTCTCTGTAGAATGTACCTTTTATTTCTTCTCCCGCTAAATCTTCTAAGATGTAAACTGTGGGATATTGCAGAGTAACGAGCTTCTTGATTTTAAACATTTCTAGAGTGTTTTGAACTGTGTATCCTCTCCTGAAAGCAGTGTTCCGGTTTTTGTCAGCTATGGGTACGGTGTCTCCAATATTCAAGGTTGAACTGATGTGGCCCGTTGTTGGAAAGGCGTTTTTATACATTCTCGAGAACTGACTTTTAATGCCTGCTTTAGTCTTCATCGTATGCACCTCCTTGGGTGTCTGCCCATTTCCTAAACTCTTGTGCAGTGAGTTGTGATAGCTTTCGACTATGTCCTGCAGAACGTTGATATATTTTAATGTGTTCTTGTGTGTAAGGTATCTGTATATTCAGTTTTTAATGGTTCTTATTACCCTTTCAGCTATAGAAACTTAATTTCCGGCGAGTAGATGCTATGTATAATGACACGCTCCTACTTTTTAGATATTTCCTCACATGTTTGTTATAATATTCCCTACCTTCATCACTGTTCAGACTAGACAGTCCTGATAAATCACTAGATTCTAGAAGCACTTTCAGAGCATCGGGCACTATGACACCGTCTTTTTTTTAGAAGGGAGGAAGCGTAAATACCTTGAAAATTGGAAGATGAAGAATAGCAGATATCTATAACCTTCATTGTGTGGAGCGAGTTTTGACATGTCGGCCAGATCTGTGCTGGCCACAGCTCGAGGTTTGGAAGATATGATTTTCCTCCTAAGGAAATGCTTGCGTGCAGTTTTATGTAGGGTGTATGATGGCTGACCTCGTAAAAAACCGGTGACGTCTGCTTTAGTTATGTTTCTGTCCTCATTCTTTGCTGCTTTGAGTAGCACATTCACACCGCTAAAACAGCTAGGTTGCATTACATTCTCATATAAATTCCTTAGCAGTTGGAACTGTTCTTCAGTCATATTTGTACGCGATATGGTATTCGGTCTTTCCGAGGATATTCGTTCTGAGCTGTAACAGTTCGGGTGTTGACAGACCGAAGTCCACTAACAGATAACCATACCTGTTATGTGTTAAAGCTCTTTTGTATATGTCCAAAAACTCCACACCCATTCGCCGGCCGAACAACTGTCTACACAAAGTTTCAATCTGTCCAGTGCCATGGTTTTTCATGAGGATGTAATGGGAGCAATTGAGACTGATGTTCCTGCAGAATTTACCTGAGTGGATCATATTCTGGGTTATGAAAATCACCAATATGCCCAAATGCTTTCCTGCATTGAATGCCTAGGTGACGAATTTATCGTCCAAATAATAGACTTTTCTATCCTCCATTCCTCTTTCTGAGTAATCGAATGGGTTTAGTATCTCTTTGGATACTTTGAATTTAGCACTTATGGTGTGATGTCTTTCCAGAGAGTGTTCACTCACCCCACAATATAAAATACAGTGAAAGTTGGCCTCATACATTTTAATTATGTTCTGACACAGGATTGATTTTCCGCTATTGGTGAAACCTGCTATGATAATTCATGCAGAAATGGCGAAAAGGTTCAAGATTTCTCCCTGGAAGGGACCCGTTTCCATAGTTGCAGTTAATACGCTACTGAGCAGATGCAACGTTTACCTGAGCATTACATACAGGTGAGTGTTGTTGAAAAATTAATTTGACTGTGCGATGTTTTTATTCATCATAATATTTTTATATACATGTGAGGGTTGTAGAGAAACGAATTTGATTGTGCGTTGATTTTATGTGTTATAATTTTTTTACATACATTCACAATAATTTAAACTATAAATTCATAAATATATTTATATATACAGGCACACATTTTAGTGTGACACATCTACTCAGACCGAGTCGACTTTTCTTAGCAGGGGGAAGAAAAATCAACTTCGCCCAAGAATTTGCGAGGGCAGTTATTGGAGGCTGCTGCTGCTGCTGCTTAACCTCCAATTTGCTGTCCACTCTCCGTCTTTTGGAACAAACTTTTATCTTGGGGAAGCAGTGTGAAGGAGAGGGGGGTTGAAAGTCATAAACTTGGGTGGAGGCTTTGGATATGCTTGCCACGGCCAGTGGCGGTGGCGGCGGCGGGGATGCTAGGACCTCCTCATCTTCTTCGTCAACTCCTTTCGCTCCCCCAAGTCGTTCATTCACTGGGATCTGAGGGTGACCGTAAGCAAGGGATTTATAAGGGGTGATGTAATATCTCTTATCTTCTATAAGGACATAGAGCTACCTTCCTCTGTCGGGTGTGACACATCGTTCCTCCCACCATCTGCAAATTGTGAACCGAGGTGTAAGTGATCTCATTATTCTCAATTACATCTCTGTATTGGCTATGACTAATAGTCTTTTGGCAACATCTTTGAATCCCCTTTAAAGTGTTACACCGACTGTTTTGCGTTTCATATGAATAAACTTTGGGTTTTACACCGATGAACTCACTGATAAGTTTGATGCCTGTTTCAACTTTGACAAGTCCGAGTTCCCCCTTGCAAGTATCGTCATACACTTCGTGAGTTTTGGGAAAGTTGCTCAAATCCAAATACGGTTTAAGTAGATCTTTCAATTCGCGTGCGAGGTTGTCAGTCTCCAGGGAGAAGATCAAACAGTCAGTGTCAGTGTACAGGAGCTTAACTCTATCACCATACAGTTTTTGATAGACGTCATAACGGAACTTGTACATCATGTCCTTAGCCAGGTCCAGTATGCTGAACCTGACATAGATCACGGATTCTTCTGTAACGGTCTCTCTGCAGTGATTCACAATGTATCATTGATTGTTCAATCTTTCAAAGGACTTGTATGTATGTTTAGACACATTTCTAAGTAGTGAGGGTTCATCGGTGGTGACAACTGTCCTGGTGGAATAGTTCAAAGGGTTTTTAATGGTCACGCCAAAAAGTTTCGTTCATCAAGATTTTGATGGTGTTCCTCTTATCAGGGTCTGATTCTTTCGCTCTCCTCTCCACATTCTCTGTGATGTCTTCCTTTAAATAAAATCCTTGTTTGAACTTGTAAACTTTTCTTATAACACCGACTTCTAGACTGAGTCTTATTAATGTTTGCAATAGGGGAAGGCAAATTAAGCTGGTTTTACATTGGCAAGTGTGTGCCTACCAGTTTGACATTTTTTTTAGGGAGCTTCACATTAAACTTTTCCAATAGGCTTTTAGTGTAAGGGGGTAGATCCTGGAGGGTTACGTCCATGTATAGCCAGAGGGAACTCATCTGTCCTGAGAGCGACATCATCTCTAACCTTCTTAGTATCGAGGAGGATGAAATAACTATGTTCTCCCTGCGAATTGATGGATGTGATATCACTAGCGGTAAACCTCTCTAGTTCGGTTGGGGAGAGCTCTGTTATTTCATCCAAAGGCATTTTATATATGCTCATCATCGTAGGATGAAGACTGGTAAAATCGACGTATGGTATGTATGATTGTTGGTCACCAGCTTTAAATTGTGGTTTTAACTCGGGGTTTGTTCGCTATGGCGTGCCTTTGGACTAGACTGCAGAAACTGCCTCTGATATTGTTAGTGATCAATTGGTAAGTTCCCCATCGGAAATCAGTGGGAGGCACATTCGCGAAGTGTGGAGAAAAGCATCTATTGAGAGGGAGCGAGACGTTAAATAGCAAACTGGGTCCAGTCCAAATTGTGTATAAGCAGCCTTCCTCCAAGCTAAGTAAACATCCCCAATAATCCCACGACCATGAGAAGGTATAAAACGGTGTAATCCAGTAAGTAAGAACAGTTTGCAGCATTCCACACTTTGCAGACATGTTCATATCCTTCACAGGGTATGCTTTCCCTTGTCAGTGAGGAACTGAAACACACTTTGGGAGGGATGCAAGTTTTTGCAATACTTCGAAGCTTGTGACATAGTCGTAAGGGTAGTACTGTTTACCTGTGCTCAAAACTAGTTTGGTGCACTCATCGGGATATTTAGATAATATCTGGCGTGTGATTTCCAAAGCTCCTTTCTGCTTGATGTGACTCAACATGGGACTGGAAAGTGATCCTCTGATCATGTGGGCACTGTCCATCAATCTGATGTTGCCAGTTTTAAGCGTATAAAATGTACCTCCATCACATTTCAAGATTTCGAAGTTATGCTTGGCGGCCGCTTCTTTCAAGATGAGTGCTGCATCGTAAGACAAATTGTGTAGTAACACGGGTAGGGCTCTGTCTCCATATTTCAAATTAAAATTGCACTTCCTGCATAATACACACGCACAGTTGTCCATCGGTATGTAGTGGGCGTGATGGCGTACTTTGATAGTGTTATCGGTGAACTTAATGTTGCAACTTTCGCAGTGTGTAGCCTGTTCAAACTGGTGGGTTGTTTCAGGGGTCATGCTGATTTTGTGTGCCACCATCGTCTCACGAATCCTGGGCCAGTCTTCGGCTATTTTTACCAGAAAATTGTCGACACAACATTCACCTACACCTAATCTGTGCGTACGGTATTCATCGCTTCTGCCGTCGACAATTGCGTAGCAATATGCGATGCTTTCTGCTTTGACACAACTCTCTGGTCTTCATCCGTGCCAGGCTGTCTATTGTATGCTTCAAAATCTAAGTAGGGGATGTGCGAGGGTTTATTCAGTGCTTTCGCTTTTTCAAACTGTTTAAATTGGTCGGGCTTTGGGTATAGAACTGTGGTTCAGGTTGAACAACTTCAGGTGTGGGCATCACAAATGGCGGGGGTATTAATCAAAGTTAGACAGTGATACACATGCCACCCTGTGTATTCTCTCCTCATTGTCTTAACCCATGGCGGAATGCCTTCATGTAGGCGAACATGTTTTTGATGAGTGTGAGGTGGTTGTCTGTGATCAGCAGTGACCAGTCGGGGACATGACGTGTTACCCCCTTTCTAGTGAGATGCAGAGTCCATAGTTTTTTCCAATGTTTTCCCATGACCAGTTCACACAATTTGTACACATAGATGTTAAGGTTGTTGTCTTTTATCAATGTCTTGAAGGAATCGCTGTTCAGTGGCATGTCAGGTGTGTGTTTAATGCTGATCTGATTTGTCCTTATCTGGTTTTTCACATCCCTGGTGAGGTTTTTACCTGGTGTGTTGCAGTTTTTCCTGAGTAGCACATACGCTTCTAGCGCTGTAACAATGTAGTTATACCCGGATTCGATGTTGACGACTTTAGAGCGGCAGCCCGGACTGTTGAGATACAAAACGAACGAGATACCGACTGTAACCCTACTGGTATATGGGAGTAGACTTGTAAACTGTGAAATTGACCGTCTGCCGAAAATATATGGGTGGCTTACTTAACAAGTACCACTAATTGCTCGTTAGATTTTGGGTCTAGATCCAATATATGAGATACCATATGAAACTAATATATAATATATCTGCAGACTCTACTGATTATAGAATGACCAGTGACAGACATTTTGGAGGGTGGGTTCCCCCTGACAGACGCACTGAAAAGGGGGCGTTAATTGGATCTAGATCCAACTTAGGAGATACCGAGTAAAATTTACACTACAGTAGCACTGCACATCCTAGAATACTGTGGTGGTAATGCCAGACGTTTTAGTGGGTGGTTACCCACCCCCTGACAGACGCCCCACAACGAGTGGGAGGGGGAGGGGGAGACAGGATTTGCATCTAACATTGGAGATACCAAGTAAAATTTGTACTACAATTGCACTGCACATCCTAGAATGCTGTGATGGTAATGCCAGACATTTTAGTGGGTGGTTACCCCCTAACAGACACCCCACAATGCGTGGGGAGGGGGAGGGGGAGACAGGATTTGCATCTAACATGGAGATACCAAGTAAAGCTGTACTTCAATAGTTTTGCACATTCTAGAGTACTGTGGTGGTAATACCAGACATTTTAGTGGGTAGTTACCCCTGAGAGACACCCCACAACGAGTGGGGAGGGGGAGGCAGGATCTGTATCCAACATTGGAGATACCAAATAAAATTTGTACTACAATAGCACTGCACTTCCTAGAGTACTGCAGTGGTAATGACAGATATTTTAGTGGGTAGTTACCCCTGAGAGGCACCCCACAACGAGTTGGGGGAGGGGAGGGGGAGCCAGGAACTGCATCCAACATTGGAGAAACCAAGTAAAATTTGTACTACAATAGCACTGCACATCTCAGAGTACTGCGGTTGTAATGACAGATATTTCAGTGGGTGGTTTCCCCCTGACAGACACCCCCAACGACTTGGGAGGGGGAGGGGGAGAGGGAGCCAGGATCTGCATCCAACATTGGAGATATCAAGTAAAATTTGTACCACAATAGCACTTCGTATCCTAGAATGCTGTGATGGTAGTCCCAGACATTTAGTGGGTCGTTACCCTTTCACAGACATAACATACGATTGGAAGGGAGAGGTGGGACACCTTGAAATATTTCAAAATCTATCATAGGCAATATTAATATTAGAAATATGGTAAGTATCTGAAAATCGTGAGCCTGATAAAATGTAAAAGGCAAAAAATTCAAGAAATATTGTGATGTTTTATGATAAGAATTACTGCCGGAGTTATTTTTAAAAATTCCTATTGAAGTATGGAATATTTCACTTCATTAATCCATCACATCTATATTAAACTATGGTGTGAGACTTCCTAGGCTTGGTCTACTTTCTATAGTTTCACACACACACACACACACACACACACACACACACACACACATATATATATATATATATATATATATATATATATATATATATATATAATATATAATAATTAGCACTATCCTTTGGTTTGGAGTATTACTTCACACAAAGTAGTATTTTATCTGAATGGGAGGGGGTCACAATTGCAACAGCTACAAAGATGTGTGCTGAGCCATTTTTGAATAATCAAACCAGTCATATGGTGCCACTCTCAGTTCCTGTAAAAAAAGAAATGTAAGATAAGTATTCTCGCCTTAATAGCGCCTTTGGTCATTTTCTTTTCTTGCCTATAGTTAGGACACTGCAGCCATGTCGAGGTTCGTAGCCCCAACGGTTTTACCATAAATGAATTGTTCTTAGTTGCTGTTGGTTCGTGTGGATGAAATGAAATTTATATCGGATATGGGAATTCGATTGATATTAAGACCAAAGTCCACCATCATAAAAGAGCCGTTTAACACCCGCACATTCACAAAGAAATGATGTATCACAACACAAATAATTACTGGAAACGGAAATGTGAATGAATTGTTCAGGATAAGCTAACTATCAAAGATTAAAACATTTTTCCCCATTTTTAATTCCCCCTCCCGGAAGTTGACGATCATACAACTTGGAGCTCCTGACTCCCAAATTAAGTTGGCCTATAATATCATGTCGTTATCTAATAGTCCACTTATTTTCGGCTGCCTCACTCAAATTGATCTGGTACACTATCACCAGGTATCAGGTACCATATATATTCAGGGAAGAACAAAATCTAAACTTAAATAAAAATGATACACAGTTTGATGTTTAGCCAGTCGAGTGCGTTAGTCTCTTAACTTCCCGCCGGCACGCACCACAGGCAGCCTATGTAATGTGTTTCAATACATTCTATCGATGCTGGCTTTGACGACCATTATTCGGCTAATTTTCTCCCTAGTAATAGTTTTTTCTTTATTTGTTCATTATATCCAGTAGACAGGCACTAACATCACATTATATCCTCACGTCTGTTCAGTGCATTTACCATTGTTAATATGATTTATAATGCGTCTCCAACAGTCATAAAAATTTGACAACCGAATGTGCAAATATGTCAGCTGTGTGCAAGGCATAGGGCGTCAATCACTGGAGTAGCGATCTCCCTGCCGAGAGTGACTTCGGAAGGCCATATTGAAAGGTCTCGGTCCAGCTCTTAGTACTATATTTTATTACTATTACTTTTTTATCTTTATTATTTATTATTATTATTATTATTATTAATTATTATTATTATTATTATTATTATTCGACCCAATTTCACAGAGAAAAATTATCTTACGAAAACACACCTAATCACTCCAACCATTGTGGTCAGGCCTAAGCATCTGCTCTTGGATCTAAGCATTGTCAATCATAAATGGTTCCTGTAAATACAGGACTTTCTTTGCATGTATGGTAGCGAAGAGCACTAACTAAACAGTAATGTACAATCCACTAAACCACCAACACTCCACATTGCACTTACTCAGTAAGCACTCACACACACACACACACTCTCAATAACACAAAACACTCTGAATACCCAACACTCACTAGGCACTCCATATACACTAAATGCTCATAAACACTTGAAATATAATTTACTAAATATTCAATTATACCCCAAACACTCAGTAAACATTCACTAAACACTCACTTTATCCTAAACATTAATTAAACACTAAACATTCACTAAACCCCAAGCACTCATTAAATACTAGCTTACCAAACCCTAAAATACTTATTAGAATACTAAACAGTGAACTGAACATCCACTCATTAAAAACTTAATAAAACACTTACATTCTAAACATTTGCTAAACACTAACATTCACTAAACGATCACTTAAAATTCGCAAAACTTTCACTAAAACCTAAACACTCACTGAATACTTACACAATAAATATTCACTAAAACACTACCATTCAGAAGACATCACTAAACGTTCACTTAACATTCACAAAACATTTACTAAAACCCTTAAGACAAAACATTCACTGAATACTTCACAATAAACATTCAATAAACATTCACTAAACCCTAAAGACTCAGTAAACATTCACTGAATACTGACACATTAAACAGTCACTAAACCCTAAACACTCATCAAACACTTACTCATAAACATTCACTAAACGCATACTCACTAAACCGTAACAATTCGCTAAACACTGACTCATTAAACATTAACGATAGAAAAAACTTGACAATCGCAATAATTTTTCCTTTCTCTTGTTTTCTTTACATTAATGCAGGTGCTTATTTTTTTTTTTTGGGGGGGGGGTGGGGGGGGGTCTAGTTTGCTCTTGTGTTTATTCATAATCTTCTTGATGAGAATGGAAATGTTCGAAATAACTTGGTGTGTAGAGATATTGTTTAAAAACAGAGATCCTCTGTGTCCTTCCTCAGCCAGGTGTATTATGCCTGACGAATTTTATTTACACCAGCCGAAAAAAAAATCGACTTATAGTAACAACAATATTCTTCATAAAACTGATAATACAAAAATGTTATCCATGATTTGCATTAGCATGAAAGTTCAGTGAAACCAAAAGAAGGTAGTCCTAGCTTCGATAAAACAAACCGAGTAGGCTGTAGCACAATTATTATGATCTGTACCCTGACTATAGCGTATATATTACATATGTATTACTATCTATTTAGTGGGTGCGTAACTCTATTTAAAAAAATGTTATGTACATAGGACATTTTACAGCAATAACTCTAATAATGATAAGACTTATATGCTGCTTATAGTGTCAGTCTTCCAACCACCGCTACATTAATCTTCATATCGTAAACAAAGCTAAAGCGAGTAGGGAAGACCGGGGCTAGTTGGCACACTTTTTACAATTTTGGTTATTGCAAATATAAAACAAACTTTTGCAAAATTCTTACTACCAATGAAAAATATTAATTCATTCGTCTTTAATCATAGAGCAAAATAATTGTGTTTGCTTTCAACATAAGATAACAATAAGCTTTAGAAAAAAATAACTTTCGTGCCACTTGCCCCACGGTGTAAGTTGGCACATTGATAATTAAAAGAAAATTACTACATTGCATTTAAATCAAATAGCAAAAATACCCTCTGAATTTCCAAAATACAAAATATAAGGCATTAGTATTACTTTCAGATCATCATCTAGTTGTAATTGTGGCAGGTGTGAAATAAATCCTCGTCATAGTCTTCATGCTCCCACATGTTACATGCCTGCACTGGACACACACTCCTCTGGCTTACCAAACACAGGCTCTTCTTCAGCTGAGCTTCCTTCTGGCTTACTATTGTTATCAAATAGCGTGTGCCAACTTGCCCCATTTATTTTGAGCCAATTTGCCCAATCCCTACCATTTGGTACAAAAAACGATTACCAGTCCCACACCAAAAGAAGCCTTGAATCAATCATTTTAATGCTATAGAATCTTTAAACCATAAGGAAAACTATGCTTATCATTGAAAACTAATCTTTATGGATGTATAGATGTTATAGCAAATAACAGAAAGATTAGAATATTTACTTACTACCATCAAACTAAAAAATTGTCTCATAAATTTGAGCTCCTACGGTTCTATCTCTATAGAATTTTGCTGGTAATTGAGGAACCACGTGGCAATTACACCGTAGTATGTATTAGAGTCATCCTATTGGTAAACTTTAAAGTCATGTTGAGTATGCCAACTTACCCTGTAGCCAACTAGCCCCGGGCTCCCCTACTATAATTGAAGTCAGTTGCTTGCTTGACAAAATAATAATATGTCTGAATTATTATGGGCCTACACATGACTGTTATTTTATATGAAACAAATATTGTGTAGATCAGCCATCGTCAACCTTAGGGTTCCGTAAAAATTCATGTTTTTATTTAATTATTTGTTATTTATGAGTATATATTTTTCGTTAAACATGGCGTAAGTAATCGTAGTCCTATAATTTATTTTATCGTAAACATATCATGAGAGATTTTTTCCCTCTGTTTTACTAAAGGTAATTAATACAAATGCTTACATATATAAAATATGTGTGTGTGTGTGTGTGTGTGTGTATTGGGGTTCCTTGGGATGAGGAAAATTGTCTCAGGGTTCCTCAAAGTGTCAAAGGTTGGGAAACACTGTGTTAGATAAATACAAAGGAAATACGGTTGCAATAGTAGCCCACTATACTAATCTAGACATTCATTATCAGGGCTTGCCCTTCCCCTGCCCACCTGTTAGGGTGTGTCTGTCAGGGGAAACCACCCACTAAAATGTCTGTCATTACCATCACAGCATTCTAGGATATGAAGTCCGCTATTGTAGTACAAATTTTACTCGGTATCTTCAATGTTGGATGCAGTTTCCTGTCTCCCCCCCTCCCCCTCCCCACACTCATTGTGGGGTGTCTGTCAGGGGGTAAGGTAACCACCCACTAATATGTCTGGTATTACCATCACAGCATTCTAGGATGTGCAAGTGCTATTGTAGTACAAATTTTACTTGGTATCTCCAAATTGTTGGATGCAGATCCTGCCTCCCCCCCCTCCCCCTCCCCCACTCGGATCGTTGTGGGGCTTCCTGTCAGGGGGTAACCACCCACTAAAACCGTTCTGGCATTCCACCACCACAGTATTCTAGGATGTGCAGTGCTACTGTAGTGTAAATTTTACTCGGTATCTCCTAAGTTGGATCTAGATCCAATTAACGCCCCCTTTTCAGTGCGTCTGTCAGGGGGAACCCCCCACCCTCCAAAATGTCTGTCACTAGGTCATTCTATAATCAGTAGAGTCTTGCAGATATATATATATTAGTTTCCAATATGGTATCTCATATATTGGATCTAGACCCAAAATCTACGAGCATTAGTGGTGCTTGTTAAGTAAGCCACCATATATTTTCGGCAGACGGTCAGTTTCACAGTTTACAAGTCTACTCCTAAATACCGGTAGGGGTTACAGTCGGTACTCGTTCGTTCGTATCTCAATGGTCCGGGCTGCCGGCCGGGTTCTACTTGGCTGCCGACCCTGACTCCTTAAAGTTTACTATGTTCACCATTTCTCGCCATGAGATGTTGATTTGTCACTGTGCAGCGACGGTGATGCGCCAACCCGCCAACCCTCGCTAAATTGAGCCTGTCTTCTAGGTTGCTCGCCACATATTCAATAGCTTCATCTAGCGATTCATACACTATGTCCACGAATGGTAGCACGGGAGGCATATTAACGTAAAAAGAACCTGTTTCACATGGTGGTACCTACTGCCATCCACCATTCTCTGCCTGGTGATGATGATGAACACAAGGTATAATATGACAGAATTTATACCACCTCTCTGGAGTTTTCGCAAGACGTCCTCGGCGAGCTGCCATCTGTTAATTCTGAGCCCCATTGTCACGTCAATGTGCGTTCCTACTGCAGTTGAATAAGTGATAGTACTCACTATTTTGGTTGGCTTGCTATTCTTCCCTGTTAAGCAAAGTCTGCTGTTATTTGGCACCTCCTACTTGTTTTAGGGCTGTTGCCTTGTATGATAAGGCGCCCCTCATGAGGTAATGTTAGACTTGCGATAATCTTCACGCTAAGTCGGTTGGTATTGCACTTCCATCTTCAATGGAGTGTCTTGGGGTTTGTAGATCACTTGCGAAGTCGGGATTATCTTCTTGTTTATGACGACGATGTGTTAAACTCAATGATGATTCGGTGAGGAGGTTCTTGTAGAAAACAGGAAGTATAAAATATATAATTTCTTCTTAGTTTACATGGTGAAGATCAGGTATGATTGTACAAGTCTTCTAAAATAACGATAGCTTGATCGCTTCTGCCAATGATGATGGCTAATTCTATTCTCTCTACATGATAAAGCTTAGGTTAAAGAAGATACAGGTCTTCTAATGACGATAGCTAACTCTATTTCTCCTGTCTACCATCTCTGTTAACAAGTTATGAAGGAAGCAGATAGTAGCTCGAACATATGAACATACAACTCAGATGACATAGTTACATACGAACACACAATCAAAATGAGACACGCTACAGATCACGTAGGCCGTTTGAATTATAGGTCCCGGTGTTTGTCTCAAGCAGGGAGCTTGGACTAGAGTTTTATAAACAAATGAGATGACTTACAGGTGACGGCATGTTATCTTAGCTACTTTTATTGTATACGTCATCTTTAGCGTCTCTAGTCTGATCACATTCCTGCAAGCATCTGGTTGACCTCTTTAGTTTTTAGTCTTTTATATATATGGACTAACATTCCATATTTTTTTATTATGTAAACACTACATTGACAGTGACCTCCTCTGGGCAACATTTCCCTTGCATTTTCCCCATTTGGTAGGGCTGTTACAGCATTCACGTTGGAACCTGCAAAATAGGAATAACAAGTAGAGTATTTAATCAAAATAAACTGGTTGTTTTATATGTAAATGCAGTGGTGACAATGTGCATTTTTTTCTTTTTCTTTTTACAGCGTGTCACATCTCGACAAACTTCTAAATAAAAAGAATTATTCTCACCATCCTGGGGAGTGGCGCACCCTGCTGCACTTCCTGTTAAAGATAGTCCCGGGTCGGGTCTGTTTCCAACCCTGTTAGCTCCTCTTTCTATGTTGACAGCAGACTCTGCAGTCCTTTGGCTAGTCCGAGCCCTCGGTGCTGTATATATGTGCCACGGCAAAGGAATTTCAATGGTGCTTTCACTCGTAGTTTCATCGCCGCTGTTGATGGTGGAATTACCCATGTCTGCTTGTGGAGATGATGTGGAGTAGAGCAGCCTGTTGGCAAACTAATGTGGGTCTTGCTGCTGTTCGAGTTAATATACTGGCGGTAGCAATTGTAAACGTCTTTTCCCATCGGGTCTCGGGGACTAACTCACGTCACCGAAACCAGTGGAATTATCAGTGCATGTGTGTGCAGGTGGTTACAATCGTCTTTTATCACCCTCGTATGAGGTTTCACTAAGGCGGTATATTGTGCCGTGTGTGTGTGTCTGTGTGTGCTCACGACGGCTCGTGTGTGTGTAACGGCACTGGACATGGAGACAGATTATCAGGCTGTGATAGTCGTGTTGTGTTGTGCGTCTCATGTGAATGCGCACCATCGTGTTATGACATGTGTACCTGGCAGTGAGTCTTAGAGAAATGGTGGGGTTGCTTATCAGCTGCTTATCTGAATTTGAATGGAGTTAAGAAATCTTTTCGCATTTATACTATCACGTGAGCTTATATACCAGTGGTAGCAATCGTAAATGTCTTTTCACATATGGTCTCGGGGATTTACTCGTATCAGCGAAACTTATGGAATT
>NC_087200.1:102191594-102199786 GCF_015104395.2 Macrobrachium nipponense | reverse complement strand
CAGTGATGCCTTTGAAGTTTTGACAGAACATCTTATGGAGAGGAATGTTCTGCAAGAGGCCAAAAGTATTCCAAGAGATTATGTTTAATGTATCCATGGCTACTCACGAAGATGGGAGATGAATGCGCTGATCATTTGGGTGGATGGGAGGTCAGCCAGGGGGAGTGGGCAGTTACTCGCCGTGGGCGGTTGTCTGGCACTTGCGGTGGAAATGACCCTGGTTGGGGTGTCAGTAAGTTCCCCTGAGCGTGGTTGGTCCCGGTTTAGGTTATATCTTGAAACTAATATATTAGGACCGAAATTCTCGCCTTTAAGAACGTCGAGGTGTTGAAATAGGCAGGTAATCCTGTAAGCCACTACTTTTGCATGGGAGTTTGTGAGAGATGAGTGGGTCAAAGCCAGTGAGAAACTTGACTCTCTCCACTATGGCGTCTAGCGTCACCGATGAGGTTCTTCTCTTCGTTCTGCTTGTTTGTATCTGCCAGCCGCCATACCCCTCATGATCACTCTCATCTGCATCCGGAGGCACTGAGGAGGGAGAAGAAGTTGGGAGACCAACAGTCCCCTCAGAATGGTCTATAGGTGATGGGGGCACTTCCGTTTTGCAGGGAGGCGAGGAAAAACTAGATGCCGCATTCAAAGGAGTCTGGTGGCTATCTGTGCGATTGTCTATCGATACCTGCACTCCTTTGAGTAATATTGGAGATATTTTTATCTTTAGCTTTATATTTGGCGGACATGGATGTGATAGAGAGTACGAAGGGTAAAATAATGGATGTTGTGAGTCCAATTAGAAGCAGAATTATCTTTATGGAAATCAGCAATATTTAACGATGTGTGGGGTAACGGATGATTGAATCCCCTGCAATGGTGAAAATAAAGAAACAATGTGCGATGGTAAGCGTAATTATTTTCGAGGGAGTATTTTTTACACGAAGATATTCAACTGACATATAGCCAAGGGGTGATTATGGGAACGTTATACTCATGACATTTTCTGTTTATATCCTCCATAGAACCTTCAACGTTGATAATATTATGTGAAAACGAGACAACAGCCAATGATACATGCTTCAGCGATGATAAAAATCAAGCTACAGATGAACAAAACGATCAAACATATAGACAAAACTTCAATACGCCAAAATTATGAAAGGGGTCGAGTAACAGAGCAGATGAATTGGAAGCTTGCAGATTGCCCGACGAATGATATCATCACACTGATTTACGCCAATTTCATATAAGTACTAAAAATATGTCCATTATCTCAAAAATTGCCACGAAGAAAGAACAGATAGACAAAATGATAAGTCTACAAATAAGATCTGCAACTTTGACTCTAGGAGACAAAGCTCATAATTTTGAAAGTTCTTACAACCTAACTATTGGTTCTCACATTTCTGTTATTTCTTCCTTGAAACAATGAACCATTCACTATTATTGACTAAAGGACGCACAGAATAAAATGAAAGTTCAGGTGAAGAAAATGTTAAATAAAACACGTAAGGGATTGCCTGAGACCTCATTACTTAACTTTAGTTTTGACACGGTGGTAATGCCAATTACCCCCAACACTTATCGATTCAAACTCCCTTTATAGATAAGAGTTCATTTTAGCCAAATAACTTACTACCCCTTATATAGAAACATTGTATATATATATATATATATATATATATATATATATATATGATATATAATATATATATATATATATATATATATATATATATTATATATATATATATATATAATATATATATATATATTTATATATATATCTATAAACACACACACACACACACACACACACACACACACACACACACACACACACATATATATATATATATATATATATATATATATATATATATATATATATATATATATATATATATATATATATATAATATATACATACACACACACACACACACATATATATATATATATATATATATATATATATATATATATACATGTACATATACAATATATATAAATATATATGTGTATATATATATATATATATATATATATATATATATATATATATATATATGTGTGTGTGTGTGTGTGTGTGTATAACTGAATCACGAAAGTTAGGGACGTGATGGATTGTCCCTCATTCTATCTCGGACAGTCCAGCAAAGGCTTAGAAGTAAGGCTAAGCCAGCATAAATACTCTGTAAAAACTGGGCAAAAATCTAATGCATTATTCATTCATTTAAGTGAAAACAACCACCAAATTAATTGGATTGATAGTTCAGTAATTGCATGGTCAAGAGATGTCTTATCACGAAATCTTTTAGAATCTGCTTTAATCAACTTACTTTCATTGTAATTTCAATGTTAGTCGTGGCCTTTTCATTTAGACCCTTGATCTGTAACATGTTTAGAATGACCTCAAAGATATAATTACTGACTTAAATAAAAATCAGTTGCCTTAGAGTTATTGAATTTTGTTGTATTGTATGTCTGTCATGTTTTGTGAATATGGTTTTGTTTACCAAGTTCCGAATAGCTGTCACCTATAATCCTTTAATGGTCTGGAAATTGTATCTGAGATGATTGTCTTAAACCTTTAATTGCACCCATTGTTTATGCTTGTTTGGGAAGGTTTCTTATCTTCCAGGTGTGTCGGATTCTAGGTACTAATCCCTTTATAATCCCTATCTGTCAGTACATTTAACCAAAATGTATACTAACGTAAAACAAATAGCAAAATACCTAACTTAACTTAGTTTTACAAAATTGCAAACAATAGAAAAATAAAAGCCATCAGTGCAAAAAGGCAAAACAATGAGATTTTACTTTAAAATTACGTTACGGCCTGACACCTTCCTCCCTCAACAAAAAAAAAAAAAAAATTTGACTAAACAGGAAAATTATTATATATTTTTTTTTTAACCTTAATACGAAAATATAAGGTAAAGAAGACATGAAAAGCAAAAACACTCACACTAGGACTACTTAATCTAACTGGCCCCCCCAAAAAAAACAGGGAACTCCGGGATTGCACATAAAATAAGCAAAAACAACCTTAGGATACATTAATAGCCTATACACCATCTGAAAAGAAAATTAGAAAATCAGGAACGGCATAATAGCCAACACGTCACATCCTAGAAAGTGCATCGGGGATCTTGTTGTCCACTCCTTTTATATGTTGGAAGACCAGGTTATATTCCTGAAGGAGAAGTGCCCATCGCAGAATCCTTTGATTCGCTCCCTTCATCTTATTTATGAACACCAGCGGGTTATGGTCCGTCAACACTTCAACCTGGAAAGAACTAGATAAATAAATGGAAAAATGGGATACCCTCTTCACCAGAGCCAAAGCTTCCTTCTCTATGTTCGAGTATTTTCTTTCAGCCGGGAGTAACTTTTTACTGAAATAAGATACAGGGTGCATTTCCCCCTCATCATCTCTCTGAAACAGAACTCCTCCAATGCCCACGTCACTGGCATCCACTGCCAAAATAAAAGGTTTATTAAAATTGGGAGAGCTAAGAATTGCTAAGAATTGCAAGGTCGCCATGGGTAAATTTATTTGGGTCCCTTATTAAGATTAAGATTTGGTTTCTTCTCTATGAGTAGGGTTTAGCTTTAGTTATAGGTGACTCTTTGAGTTATTTGATGGCCTTTTGTGTTTTGTCTATTTATTACTTTTTGTGAGCCATCAGTGTACGTATATTTATTGTGTAATAAATATTGTGAAATTTTTGCCTGTGTCTTTCTGATTTTCCTCGCTCATACTGATTTGTTTTTGTCACTGGATTTAAGATTAAAATAAAAGAACCAGTTACGACTTCCTCCTAAAGGGAGTTCGTAACAAATTTGGCGACCGTGACAGGATCTAAATGTAAATCCTCTCCATCCATCAAGAGGTTACGCCCTTTTCTCTGGGAGCGAGTAGTTACGCAATTGGTAATTTATTTAAGGTTAAAATGGGGGGAACAATTCTTGTCCCTCCACATTACATAATCATTTTCCTAGGATACCATCTATCCCAGGAATAGGTAGTTTATCAACAATGGCCAGATTAATATTCTTTACAACACCCAATATGTCAATCTCTCCTTCAACCACAGGAGCCGACACAACAGTATCAGGAAAACCACTTAAAATAATATAGTTAGCGATCTTCACGTTAAGAGGTAACCTACTTCTCAACAATAAAGATCGAGCAGCACCTGTATCCCTCAAAAATTTGACATTTATAACTTCCTCCTCAAATCTCAGCTTACCTGGCCAAATATACTTATTAAATGACAGTCACATGGGGGAATCTTTCTCCTTATTACCTTTGTTACCATTTTCTTCATTCTCTACAGAATGTTGAGACGCCTTAACTTGATTAACCAAAGCAATGGGAGAAGTAGCTTGCCTCTGTAAATAATTCTGACGAGCAAAACACTTAGCCTGGGTATGTCCTGTCTTGTTACACCAGTAACAGGTTCTACTACTTCCCACACTACTAGTTATAGTACGACTAGGATGAGCATTATCAGTTTTTGCAAAATTCCTATTTACAAAATTACCACCGGGATTACTTATTGGTTGATTTTTGACCTGAAAATTGGAATTTGCTTTAGAGTTAGCCTGAAAATTAGAATTATTTTGGTTAAAGAACATTCTCTTTCTACTCTCCCAGTTACCCTTGACCACAGGGAAATTACCCCTGAAGTTCTCAGTACCAACCTTATGGGTCAATATATATTCATCATTCAACTGAGCAATTCTGGGAAAAGAGGTCACTTTCAAGTCTTCTAAATGCACTCTTAAATCTTTAGCACACGATTTCTTAAATCTTCAATCAATATAAATTCCTTCAAGGCCGCCAAAGTAGTTACTTGGCGACTCTTGAGCCAGTCATCAAAATGCTCCTGCTTTACATGAGCAAACTCCACAAAAGTCATGTTCGGGGTTTTGTTAAAATTCCTAAACCTCTGCCTGTAGGCCTCAGGAACCAAATCATAAGCTTTTAATATCAAAGCTTTAACTTTCTCATAATCCCGAGATACTTGCTCCTCTATGGCATTATAAACCTTCTGAGCCTTGCCCAGCAAGCGACATTGAATCAACACTGTCCAGACTCCCTAGGGCCAAGACAACCTGGAAGCAACCCTTTCAAAGGCCTTAAAGAATTCAGGCACATTCTCCTCAGTAAAACAAGGTACAAGTTTTAGAGCATCCCCAAAAACTAAACTTTTTCCCCGGTATCTTCACGGATGGGGGTACTCACACACTTCCTACCATGCTGGAGCTTGGCAACTCTACCCTCCATACCAAGCATTGCTCTCTCATGTGCTCTGATTCTCTCCAACTCCTCGAACTCTAACTTCTTTAGCTCCAACATGCTCTGGAAATCCTTTACTAGTGGCTCATTTTCCACTTTGACCGAATGAGTAGGAACAGCCGGACCAACATTGTCAGTACGAGGAACTCGCTCAGTCTGACTTTTACCATCAGGCAGACTGCCGTACCCTTCAAAAATCACTCCACAGTGGGGCGGATCCTGAAAAAGACTCAATCCCGGAGCCCCTTCTACATCAGACTCACTCATGCTTTCACTAATTAATTCATCAGCAGTTTGTTTAAGTTCACACAACCTATTCTTTACCAACTTTACACATCCTTTTTTTAATTCCCTATTTGTTAAAGAAATGCCTAACACCTAGCAAAAGCTTTCAAATTTTCTTTAGTCAAAGCACTCAAATACCTAACACAATCCTCAGAAGCTAAATATTCAGCAGGGTTAAACTCTACATCAGCCATAGTGAAAAGGAAAAAAGGAAGGTGATGAGGCACAAGAAAAATAAATACTGAAAAATCTCACCCAGAGCCCAGTCTGACCATCGCACCACCGACTGAGTTTGCCTGGATCCTGTCACGGTCGCCAAATTTGTTACGAACTCCCTTTAGGAGGAAGTCGTAACTGGTTCTTTTATTTTAATCTTAAATCCAGTGACAAAAACAAATCAGTATGGGCGAGGAAAATCAGAAAGACCACAGGCAAAAATTCACAATATTTATTACACAATAAATATACGTACTACATGATGGCTCATAAAAAGTAATAAATAGACAAAACACAAAAGGCCATCAAATAACTCAAAGAGTCACCTATAACTAAAGCTAAACCCTACTCATAGAGAAGAAACCAAATCTTAATCTTAATAAGGGACCCAAATAAATTTACACACCACGCTAACCTATACTAAATAGAAAGGAAAGAAGTGGAAGGAACATACAAAAAGAAACAATAATCCTACCTAAGACATAACAATCTAAACCTTAATATACTATCAAACACTTTAGAAGACCATATAATTACACATTCTTTAAGGTGTAGCTAAAAATACACACAGATTGGTCCTATGTCACAGACCAGTACTAATACAGTCGAGTCCATATATCGCTCAAAAAATGCAGTCACAGAACGTCACTCCCATCAGAAGAACTGCACTTCAAAACCGTTGGTGGATATACACACTTTAGTCTACGGCTCGCCAAAGATACAGGGGATGTTCCTCTTACTGAGAGAAGACACCTACTTGCTCCAACAAGGCCACTCTGGTGCTGATACAGTGGATACATCCATGAAAGACGAAAAAGGCTCTCGAGCCCAGAACCACAAACAACTGCCAACGCCAAGATTTAAGCCAGTAGGCCACTTAAATCGCAGTTGCACGTCGTACTCCCACATGTAGCTTCACATGCATAACTGCCTTTCACATTAAGAAGCAGCTCAATGACAGCAGATGTTGTTCTCAAGAGAACAAGCGAGAAATCTTCAGAATAGGACGTTATATATGTATAATCCACAACAGCAGACAGATCAGCAGCTCCAGAGTCCTCAACGGCCTTGAACTAGCCTCGAGAATACTTTGGGAGAGTCACAAGTCACCTCTCCTTACCACACTCCCAGTCACCATAAAGAAAAATAAACAGAGTTACAAATTTGGCAAGGAAGCAAAAACACTGAGGAAGGCCGCACTTCAAACTGCACTCAATAGATGGCGCCACAAAAACTTAAGCTTTTTTTTTCAACCAAAGCAAATTAACAGTACATTTAACCAAAATGTATACTAACGTAAAACAAATAGCAAAATACCTAACTTAACTTGGTTTTACAAAATTGCAAACAATAGAAAAATAAAAGCCATCAGTGCAAAAAGGCAAAACAATGAGATTTTACTTTAAAATTACGTTACGGCCTGACACAGACATTTTCATATCCTTCACAGGGTATGCTTTCCCCTGTCAGTGAGGAACTGAAACACACTTTGGGATGGATGCCAGTTTTTGCAATACTTCGAAGCTTGTGACATAGTCGTAAGGGTAGTACTGTTTACCTGTGCTCAAAACTAGTTTGGTGCACTCATCGGGATATTTAGATAATATCTGGCGTGTGATTTCCAAAGCTCCTTTCTGCTTGATGTGACTCAATATGGGACTGGAAAGTGATCCTCTGATCATGTGGGCACTGTCCATCAATCTGATGTTGCCAGTTTTAAGCGTATAAAATGTACCTCCATCACATTTCAAGATTTCGAAGTTATGCTTGGCGGCCGCTTCTTTCAAGATGAGTGCTGCATCGTAAGACAAATTGTGTAGTAACACTGCTAGGGCTCCGTCTCCATATTTCAAATTAAAATTGCACCTCCTGCATAATACACACGCACAGTTGTCCGTTGGTATGTAGTGAGCGTAATGGCGTACTTTGATAGTGTTATCGGTGAACTTAATGTTGCAACTTTCGCAGTGTGTAGCCTCTTCAAACTGGTGGGTGTTTCAGGGGTCATGCTGATTTTGTGTGCCACCATCGTCTCACGAATCCTGGGCCAGTCTTCGGCTATTTTTACCTGAAAATTGTCGACACAACGTTCACCTACACCTACTCTGTGCGTACGGTATTCATCACTTCTGCCATCGACAATTGCGTAGCAATATGCGATGCTTTCTGCTTTGACACAACTCTCTGGTCTTCATCCGCACCAGGCTGTCTAAGTAGGCGATGTGCGAGGTTTTATTCAGTGCTTTCGCTTTTTCAAACTGTTTAAATTGGTCGGGCTCAGGGTATAGAACTGTGGTTCAGGTTGAACAACTTCAGGTGTGGGCATCGCAGATGGCGGGGGTATTAATCAAAGTTAGACAGTGATAACACATGCCACCTGTGTATT
>NC_087200.1:102166594-102186594 GCF_015104395.2 Macrobrachium nipponense | reverse complement strand
TGGCGGGCCAAGACCATACTGATCACGCCAGTGAGTGTTTAGGGTTAGTGAATGTTTACAGAGTACGTGTTTAATGAATGCCTATGAGTGTTTAGTGAATGTTTTGTGTTTGGTAAATGTTGTGAATGTCAGTAAATATTTAATGTGCAAGTATTCAGTGAATGTTTAGTGAGTGTTCAGGGTTTAGTGAATGTTGGTGTTCAGTGAATATTTATTTAGTGAGTGTTTAGGTTTAGTGAATGTTTTGTGAATATAAATATTTAGTGAGTGTTTAGGTTTAGTGAATGTTTTGTGAATATAAATGTTTAGTGAGTGCTTAGTGTAAGTGTTTAGTGAATGTTTAATGAGTGATTAGATAATGTTCAATTACTGTTTAATGTTTAATGAGCGCTTAGGGGTTTAAAGAGCATCGAGGGTTTCGTGAGTATTTAGTGTTTAATGAGTGCTTAGTGTTTAATGAACGTTTACTGTATAGTGAGCGTTTAGTGAATGTTTAATGTTTAGTTTATGGTGAATATTTAGCCAATGTTTAGTGTATAGGAGTGCTAATTGAACGTTGAATGAGTGATTAGTTTAATGAATGTCTAGGATTAAGTGAGTGTTTAGGGTACAGTGCGTGTTTAGTGTTTTATGCGTGTTAGTAAGCATTTATTGTATTGTGAATGCCTAGTGACCGTTGAGTATTCAGTGAGTGTTTAGTTTTATTGACGTGAACGTATAAGAAGTGTGGGTGTAATGTAAGTGCAAGTGTATAATGAGTGTGTGTGTCTAGTAAGTTTGTGCTTAGAGAGTGCACAGTAAGTGCGAGTGTTTAGTGAGTGTAAGAGTATTGTGAATGTTAAGTGTTTAGTGATTGTACATTTCTGTTTAATGTTCAGTGACTGTATGCAGGGAAAGTCCTGTAATTAACAGGAACCGTTTATGCTAGACATTGCTTAGATCCAAAAGCAGATGCTTAGGTTAACCTGTTTTTGTAAGGTAATAATTATTATTAAATAAATATCAACAATAATAAAAATAACAGTAATAATAATAATAATAATAATAATAATAATAATAATAATAATAATAATAATAATAATAATAGCAATATTATTAATACGGTAATAATAGTAAAAAGATAGCAATAACAATAGTAATAAAGTATAGTAATAATGAGCTAGACCGAGACCTATCAATAAGGTCTTCCGAGGTCACACGCTTAGCAAGGAGATCCCCACTCCATGTTATTGTTGCCCTATGGTTGAAACATCATAGTTCCTGACTGGAAACTAAAATATATAACTAAATCATTCTCACAGTCATTTACAGTACATCATTCAGCAACTGATGGTATATGCCAGCATGAAGCCAGATAATCTGACGGCTATGTTGCTCAACAAACACTTGAAATTATGTACTTTGTAGCAAAGACCCCCAGGCCTCTTAATTTCTCTGTCTCCTCACAGTTTTTGGTTATGTTTATTACAAATCTTTGAATCTTAAATTGTGGACAAATGAATCAGCTGCTACTATACTCCTGTAGTGATATTCTCACTCACACACGATGGGTTTGGGGTAAGGTTAAGCTAATCAGCCACGAAGGATGTAAGACTATTCACACATACACTCATCTGCCCCATGCAAGTAAGTTGTAAATTAGACCGTCAAGACAAGCACATCGGTACTTTCGGCCATTCGGAGCCTATGGCAGGGAAAAGAGGGAGTTACAGCGATTAGACAGGAAAATACATCCAAAATGTACAGGAAAAGACGTACAAGGATGTAAAAGTGGAACTTGAAAAAAATTCCCACAGTTGTACTAAGTAACTGTCAGGCCGGCCACTCACGTCAGATGGGATTTGTAATGCCCGATCGAAATGGGCGGGGTTTAAGCAGGTTTGAATGCGAGTGGAGTGTTTTCGTAAAGTAAGTCAGATCTGATCAAGCCCGGAAGTCAAGCGGTACCGACAAACCTGACAGTTGAGGTTTGAATGAGCAACTCACGGTCCAACACGACAGTCACATAGGGGTTTTTCAGTTTAGGTCGTTCAGAACTGACAGTTTGACCGTGAGTGGTGTCTTCGACGGGGCTTGACGAACTAGGAGGTTCATTTACCAAGAAACGGCACAGAAAAGGATATCGTTCAACATCTCAGACTTTCGATAGATAAAGAGTTCTGGACGGGGTTCTTCGAGATTTATAAGTCGTATGCAATGTCTGTGGAATATAAAAAAGTAAAGAATATTCTGACAAACGCAAAAGAAATGCAGCTTATCAATCAATATTTGAGAAACTAAAGAAATAGTGTCCTAATGCAACGAAAGAAATGGTGAACAAGAAGATAAATAATAAATATATGACCTTCATATCGGAAAGATTTAAGGAAAGTAGAAACATCTATGAAATCAGGAAGAGGTGGTGCATAAAACGTTTCGTCGCTTAGACATGATATATATATATATATATATATATATATATATATATATATATATATATTTCTTATTTCTTTAAATGCTGAATTTTGTACATTTTAATATAATTGCAATTTACCTTATGAGTGTAAACAAAATTAATGTTACATAAAATTTTCATCCACCACAGTGATGTTGGAGACTGAAGGACGTAGCGTTTCTTGATCCTGGAGTAACGACAAGGTTTCAAAGTACCCATATTATAATATATATATATATATATATATATAATATATATATATATATATATATATATATAAACATATATATATATATATATATATATATATATATATACTATATATATATATATATATATATATATATATATATATATATATATATATATATATATATATATATATATATATATATGTATGTATGTATGTTTAATAGTAATGTATATTATACAATGCGTAAAGTAATCTCTCAAAACAAAACAAATAATTGGTGCCTTGCTCAGGACGTTTAATCACTCATATTCCAAAGTAAAAGAAAAATAAGAAAATAAACTGAGGATATTTCTTAACAAAATAAGAATATATGCTAAAAAAGCTCCTAAATGACATATAATCTAAAGAAGAACTAGAGACAATGCAATAGTAACATCATAATGGTAGGTAATGAAACCTCCCTCACTTCTTTATAATTTTCTTGTAGGTACTTTGTGCTGATTGCGAAATAGTGTAGCTTAATGACTGGTTACACAAGGATTTATTACCTTTTCACTTTTATAATTTCCTACAATAATTTTATTCACTACAAACTGTTTGGTATATTTGTAGAAAATCAATAATTTTTAGTTTCTAAAAGCTAGTTTGTTTTTTTATCATATACAAATATGTATACACGAGTTTTATTTATCTTTATCATGTAGTCTTTGCAGAGAGTTGTCCAAATAGTTTAGCTTTGGGAGATATGGCCACACTCAATTTTATATCTTGATAAAAACAGTCGGTCGCTAAGTAGCGCAATGCGACACTTCGCCTTTCACAGGGCGTTGTGGATTTCGTCATGTATGTGTCCTTTTGCACGACCGTTATAATCCTCCTACAAAATTGAATGTTGCCTTGTCCACCCTTACGTTTATCATAGCAATCCCTGGGAGCTACCTGTATTTCCTTTAAAAGCAATAAATGGGAGTTTTTCTTTTTTCAACAACCAATCATTAACCCAATATTCTTTTTCGAGGCTTTTTTTTTTCTGAGCATTTATGGTTCATTATCAGATATTCCCTCCGCCACGTCCCAACTGTGTGGCTGCCAACTCAAGACTGACCACTTTGTTCAAACCGGGCAGTAACGTGAGTTTGCAGTTTTTTTTTTTTTTTTTTTTTTTTTTTTTTTTGAGTCTCCTCCCACTCGGTTCTCATCGTACGACCAGATTGACTGAGAGTGGCCTGCCTTAGAGGGGTTGAACAGAAAGCTGAGAAAACGAACCGGGAATGGCGGTAAAGTAAAAGGTTTATGAGTAGATGAAGTTAGTGCATACTTCTTCCAAATGCCTTCAATACCATACAGAGTGCACTAATGGCGCTGCCCTCTTAATTAGGGCATTTTGCTATGGGTGGAAAAGTTCCATCCAGATATCAACCTAAGCGTTCGACATATTATATAAGTAAATGTATGAATGGTCAGCTTGTTTAGCAGCCCACCGTGAGTTGTGTTGAATAGCTACACTTCTTCAGTTGCTCTTGGTAAAAGTGATCAGAAAATGTTACATTTAACATTTTTATTAGCCATAGACATTATGATATAAAAGAATTTTGAGAAAGAAACTCGTTTAAGAAAAATGAAGGAAACATTTTTCATAGAATATTTATTTTAAACCACTATGAAATAAAGTACTGATCACGAATCCTAAAATTAAGCTCCCATATACAGTATCTAA
This sequence comes from Macrobrachium nipponense, assembly GCF_015104395.2. Taxonomy (NCBI): domain Eukaryota; kingdom Metazoa; phylum Arthropoda; class Malacostraca; order Decapoda; family Palaemonidae; genus Macrobrachium; species Macrobrachium nipponense. The sequence goes on along the minus strand of NC_087200.1, from coordinate 102,182,250 downwards.
CGAAAAAACCATCAGCTACCGTGTCGATAACACTGCAAGGGAGGGTGGCATAAGTCAGATGGAAAATGGGCAATCGGAAGCACCCTGTCACTATGGGCCAATGTTTTGTTTGCAAAATTACTCGGCATCTTGGAGAGAGAGAGAGAAAAAAAAAATATATAGATGGGGTATTATGTACGCATCCAGCTCCTCCAAGGTGCTAGTACTAATTTAAACATGGCGGAAGATCAATGGGATGTCCTGTTCAATATTAGTCCCTCGGGGATCATAGATATCGTTCATTAATATAATCTGTCGAACACTCACTATAGTAATAGGTGTATATAATACTTCGATCCCGATAGGATAGTACTAGACACGGCGTCCAATTGAGCTTCTGCCATGTTTAGACAAAAAGCTACACAAGATCCAGATATTTCATTATGTTCCTGCAAGGCCTTTTCCAACAAAAAACAAGAAAAGATTGCATTATTTGTGTGTACATGTACATATTAAAGTAAGTTGGCATATATATATATATATATATATATATATATATATATATATATATATATATATATATATATGTATGCCTACTTGACGTACAGCTTTGAACAATTAAATGAATGTTTGTCAACTTAGGTAAACTGGAGTATTGGTTTACATGCATTTTTATTTAATTCATCTGTGTCTTACTGGAATAAAAGTAATTTTAAAAATACAAGTAACCTATTCAACGGAGTGGTTGAATTACCGCACCCCTTTATATGTGGAAAGCTGATAGCGAGAAGTCAATGGAAGGTTAGAGTTAGACAGCAGACAGTATACAGAAATACTGTGAGGGAGAATGCCTGACCTGTACGAGGGAGTTTAGCTTAAGCTTATTACAGATAATAGCCTTTATTGTATATATTGCACTACTGAATATGTTTAGCGTTACTTTAACCCAAATATAAAAAAATTATAACGTCAAAATTATTGACTAAATATTCAAACGATGAATAATTCACAAAAAATATAAGTTGTATTTAAAACATACGAAATCTAACTTCACCACAATTGTAATCTTTACAAAGCTGTGTTTACTTTCTAGGCCTATGTTTGCTAATATAATTAAGACGTCAGTAGTACAGCAAATGCTGTTAGTCTGTACAATATAAATGTAGCATTGTAATTTGGTTACATATCAATATAATATCATAAAAAAGACACGTGGTAGGCAAATGGAAACAGGTGGGAAATTTCTCAACACGATAATCACAACTGCCATTTTGTGATTCGGCGTAAAGTGTTTCCGAGAACTTGCCAGCTAGTACATTTTAAGCCGATGTTTGAAAGGTTTTGTCAAGTGATGTCAGTGTTGTTGTAGAGTTTACATTGCTACTAATCCAAGAATAAAACAAATACAAAGTATTACCTGACGTCCCATTCAACAGTGCGTGGAAACAATCGGAATTATTGCCTGTGTTTGCCATTTAGAAATTGAGTGGTGGGAATCACACACGCACGTCACCAAGCCACACGACGTTGCCGTGACTAACACTGACCCAGGAGTACCTCCCGGTACTGCTTTACTGGGTCTCTGGAATTTCCCTCCACTCCCTGACGTCATTGAAAATCTGAAGACGACGTTAACAGGCTGAAAAGATCAGAACAAACTTAGACGTGAACTTGGACGGGTGCTGTTTCTACAGAGCAACTATGTCATGGGCTCATGGCTCTACAACTCTTTTGTTTTTTTATGACGTCATGGCTTGGAGGGAAAGTCAGTTCAGTGGCTTTATACAGTTGTGTCATAGTTCCCGAGCCGCCTCTGTGTAGATTGTTGTCCGGTGCATTTGTGCCTTTAACGGAGGGAAAAACTGTTTCCACGCGCTTCTAAACTGAGAAACAGGTGATATTTTTCTTTCTTTTGCATTTGGAGTAGTTACAATCAATTTTAAATGTTGTGTGCACAAGAAGGTGGTCATGATGCTACGCTACATAGGTGTGTGCAACCTAACAGATCAAACGTAAGTTGATGGTGTGCGTTGTCAGCAACGGCCAGTTTCTGTTTATTTCACTGTACAGTCTTACAAATCGAAATATAGCACGTAAATTCAAGATGGGTTTCTTTTAAATCCATTCATACACGTAGGCCTGTGAGAGTTTTGCACATCTTGGGAATTCCAAATATTGATTCGCCGTTATTGAATTTTATTAACGGCGCAAATAACAACCAAATGATGAAACAGACCAAGCATTTGTAACCAGTTCTTTCCACACATACATGACGATATTTCCTTACCAAACAGAGTGTTTACTGTGTAACATGCTACTATTAGGTACTTACTGGTTGGTTGGCCGAGACAGATGCCGAATAACCGAGAAAACTTGTAAATAGGGTAAATAACCGAGCGGCGACATAGCGGCCACCGATTCCGGAATGCGGCCACCTTCCAGAAAAAGTACATGAAATCGCTGCCATGAGCATCAGTCAAGAGTTGTGACCCATCCTGGCAGCTCACTGAGATTAATGCGTTCCTTTCGAAGTAAATTAGGAAATAATGGCATAATTCAAGTGCTTTTTCGGGAAGTGGCCGCGTTCCGAGATTGGTGGTAGCCTCGTCACCGTTCGGTCATTTACCCTACATTTCTTTGTATTTGTTTTGTATATATTACTAAGAAGAACACACTAATATCGATTTAAAATACAAATGCAAATAAGTGGCTGTTTTTATGCAAAGCAGGAATATGAAATAAATCTGGACCTCTTTACAAGCAAGGCAACACGAGAACTGTCATGAAAACTACACATTGGTCCAAATGGAACATTATATTCATGTTTCGAGATTTCCGTTCCAGCGAGAAATTGACATGATTATATGAAAGTTATTTTACTAGTTCTATTGAAGAAATATGTTGATCATTGGGTATGTCGAGCATGTGCCTGTGCTTTTTATGTATGGGAATGGAATATAGGAGATATGTTTGTAAACAAATTCAGCATATTTGGCGCATGCGCAGTACGCTGGTGGGCTAAGGTGAGCAGATTTCTGGGACAAAATCCGCGGACGTTTTCGGTTCAGAGGCGTAAATAACCCATCATATGACGTGTTTTTTTGTCACTGGAAAACTAAAACGGGGAGACTGCCCTTGCCATTTATAAAGCACATTCAACAGTTTCTTTCACCCAAATTATCCTAAATTGCTAAGGAATTGAGTATATAAAAAAATTCAGTTGATTAAATCAAGGTAGGCTATAATTAAATGACTACTTGCCAATGATTGAGCAGTATTAAAATTATCCACGGGGGAAACACCGATGGATGGCAGAGTGGTGGTGCTGGCTGGTTGATGCCGGAAGGCACGAGAGAAGTCAGGGACGTGCATGACGATACTGACGATGGTTTGGCGGGAAATTTGGTATTATGTTCTTGGAAGGTCATTCGCAAATTATGCCGTGCAAAGCTGTTTATTTCCTTGGTTATATACACCGTACAGTGCGAGTAGGTACTACGGTGTGCAACTATATATAGTTGGTCAACATTATTTTTTCCTGTATTCCAATTCCAGTTTGGGATCATAGTGAAAACCGAGGACAGCAGTAGCCGGGGACAGATCACTGAAAACGGGGACTGTCGGGGACGTCTGATCAACCTTTGGTAGGCAAACGCTAACAATTTGGTAGGCAAACGCTAACAATGGCAAACGACGCTCTCGCCTAACTTAACTTTGTCGAGTGTTTAGCGCACACTGTACATTTATGGCAGGATCTTCCTTGCTCATTACATTGTACTATATGTAGTCTCCTGTCATGCTGTATTAATTTCTCAAATTGTGAAAAAATTATTTTCAAAGTTGCTTATGTTTTAAGTTTTTCAGTCTGTTAACTTCACTTACTGAGAGAGAGAGAGAGAGAGAGAGAGAGAGAGAGAGAGAGAGAGAGAGAGAGAGACATTTCATGGCAACAGTGAATATTAAAAAAAATATTTTTGTTTTCCATAAAAGTTCAGAATCGAGTAGTTTCAAACAACTTTCACATGAGGACAAGCTGTCTGTGTCACTGCACTCTTAATAGTAGAAAGGTCTGAAATTCATTGGTCCTTTATCTCGTCCATTTTCTGTAAATTCCAGCTGTTGCTCCTGTGAAGTCCATCGTTATTTTTTTTTACTCTAAAATATTGAATTATAATTTTATGTATTTATTGTTGCTATATGGGTTAAAATAAGTAAATATATAGGAACGTGGTGGAATAATAACATTTAAATTTTCTGTGTTGTGAAATCGCGTGCATTTTGAGCAGTTACGAAACGATGTCAACGAAAATATGTAAGTCTGAATATTACAATACACAAATGGCTTTTTTATGCTCTATTATTTTGCATTAGAGTATATTATTTCATAGAGATAAACTTCTAATTGAAAGATAAGACGAATTAGATACGTATGGGTGAAAACGTCTTTCCATGTGTTGGTAGTGACTCGAAAATATTTGGGAACGTCGCTCTCAGGCTCGGCAATGGTTGGCGTAGACATTCAATGATAGTGTCGACTTGGCGGGTTAGGTTGTCGGTCTTATGAACATAGTAATAATATTACTCATTTACTAAACAAGTACTCTAACTTTTACCTCTTGAAAATTTTGAGCCAGGTTACGAAGGGCTGTGTCCCACTGCTCTCTTTCATCTTAATTCTTTTTAGGCCTTGCACGAGTTGGACAGGTATTGGCTGCCGGCCACTTATTTCTCCTTTCCTTGTCACTTTCGCGGGGAATACGGTGCCAGGATACTTAGGCTTCCCTTTCCCTACTTATTCGTGAATACTGCAAAAGCACAAGACTGAACCATTGTTTATAAGTCGCAGATTAACCTAAGTGATACGGTAGAGAAGCAGAAATGGTTTGGTGACGTCACGGAATTCACACTGAAAGGGAAACTGAGAGCAGGAAAGCATGAAAGGTTTAACAAGCGGGGAAAGCTTCACAGTTGGCCATAAGGCAAGTGATAGGAGAGGGTGGATAAAGATGGAAGAGAGAGGATAATGGAGGTAAAGTATAAGAATGAAAGGCATTGCAGCTAGGGGCCAAAAGGGCGCTGCAAAGAACCGTAAATAATGCTCATGGCCTTGGTAATGCTTGCAGTACACTGCGTAAGGTACACTGATGGCTCTGCCCCCCCCCCCCCCCACACTTCCGGTGCTCTTTATGTAGATGTAATTGTGTATATTCTTATGTCTAGCTGAAGTTTTGTAGGACACTATTCACCGAAACGTACAAACTTTCAGTTATCGCAGGGATTCACCGAAACGTACAAACGTTCAGTTATCGCAGGGAAAGACATACTTATAAAATCTTTTTGTACATGGATTTTTTATGTATAATACGCGTAAAACAATAGGCTATCAATTTCAGTTTCTCATGAGCTGTGTGAATTGTAACTTCATCTGTGAGCGAAGCATCTGTAAACCAACCGTTAGTGCTCTCTAAAAGATCATCATTCATTGTTGGGTCGGAATTACGGCTTTGCATTGAATTTTTAATACTTTAGTCATTTAAGTTTTTGTTCGTGAGATTTTGTAATACACTTAGTGAATAAGTTGCCTTATAACCTTATAAAGTAAGTACATCTTTTATATAATAAATCGCATCATTCTAAACTGTAAATCTTCTCTCTATACACTACAACTATATTTAGGTTAGTTTATGCATTTTTTGATATCGCGAAATTTTTTCTCATATTGCCATGGAATTGTACTGTTTTATTGTAATCAACGATGAGTGAATATTCAGTGTTTGTTTTCCCCGCTGGTTGCAAGAAAAGAAAGTCTATGAGGGAATTCGTCGTGAATATCTTGGGACATGACTCTTTCACGTGACATCTTTTGAGATGTCTCAATTGTAAGGAATTCAGAATGCCAAAACTTCTCTCTCATAACTACAAATCAAACCAACAACCGCTTATATTTTTTAGATAAGTAGTTGTAAGAAAAAACAGTATGTATATCAGTGTCTGTCGCCTTTTGTCATTAAGGGTTACGATCACCGTCGTATGTATAAGATTTTTTAGTATCACCGAGTAAATTTATTTTTCTTTCGTGGAAATGTTGTATCAATTAGCATTGAATTTATGCCCTATCTGGTTGTTTGCGCCTTTATTACATTGCTAAAAAGTCTCTTGACCAGTATGACTCGTGTAATATGCTTTTAAACCCATTTACTACACATATCAAATGCACTTAGCAATAAAGTTTTACATCTCAAGTCTAGTCTAAAATTGGCAGTTAGTTTACTAAGATTCTCTATGAAATTGCTAGGGAAAAGTTTGTTGAATGTCGTACCATAGTGTTAATTATACACACTAGCAAACAACGTATACAGAAATTATGTATAAAAATTCGTCAAGTAACTAAGTCTACGGGCGTTACCAGCCTCGTTTCACCGGCAGAACCAGCTCCGTTTCAGGGAATCCTTTCTCCTCCCCACCCCCTTCGGAGGGGGATGGGTAGGTAGGATGAAAGCCTCTTTATAAATCATCTTAGGGGTCTCCACATAACCCTGCCAAGTTTCATGCCCATCGGCCAGCAATTTGGCTGTGATTGAATGAGAGGCGGACGGACAGACCTTACCCCCATTATAGTAAGATAGTGGTTAATCAGATTTACTCGTTTTCGGTGCAAGAAACTATTCCAGTTGATATCACAGTAAATTTGGGTATAAAAGCACTTTTGATACCATCTGGGCATTTAGTAACATGAAGAACCCGTAAATTTTCTTCTCATTCAGTTAAATGAGATTGTTAGATAAATTACTTACTGCAAGCATTTTAAGCCTCTTGTATGCAGTCTACAAAATTGCTTTGAAGTGTCCTAGGTGCACTCATTCCCCACCCACTCCCCCTTCGGTGTACGAGGTACTTAGACCAGATTAGACTACCTTGGTAAAAGAAGACCAGTAAGATTTTGATCTCATCGAAGCATATCTTGAAATATACATGATACAAAAGTATTGCGCCACCGGTCTCATGCAGGAAGCTAGTTTGGAAATGTTATTTATATAGCTAGGTACACCAGATCGTAGAAAGACTTCCTACTTTACGTATTTCAACGTAATATAAATGTTTTCACTTGGAATTAATTTTAAGCGATGAGTGGTGTGAAAGGCGGGATTCCGACATATTATACACACTGAGCCATGCGATGACATTTGAAGACTTAGGAAACATTAAGATGGGTTTTATGACTTAACAAAAGTACCCAATATATAATATTAATAATGTGATGCCAAATAATTAACTACGTTGTCCTTTGCACAAGTATTATTGAAGGACAATACTGCAGAGTGAACAGTAAATTACATTTTAACCACAATATTCATTGCCTTCTTTTGCTTTTCAGGGTTACTTGATGGTCTTTCGTGTAAAAGCCAGGGCCATTTTCACGTTCAACAAGAAAACAAGTCGCAACTTTTGTCACGGAGGTAAGTTTAGGTATTTTTTCCTTTCCTTGAGCTTTAGAGTAGATGTGAAATAGAGGTTGTGGGGGAACCGTTGAATCCAGAGACAAAATGTATTTAGGTGCAGCGTAGGTTTGTGTGTCGGTATTTCACTGTATTAGGGCAGAAATTGGTAAAGTGCTTTTTGGTGTTTGTTTCTTGGTATATTCTTTATTAAAATTGGGCTTTCCAAACTTTAGGCTTTTGTCGTGCATATTTTCGGTTTGCATTGTATTTTGTGTTAAAAGACATTCGTTTCGGTAATGATGCTCTTCAGCCTTCATATAAGTTAGAAATTGACCCGTGAATTGTGCCTTAATAGTGTCTTCCACCCCTTTCATTCCTTTTACTGTATCTCCTTTCATATTCTCTTTCTTCCATCTTACTTTCCAGCCTCTCCCAACAATTGATTCATAGCGCAACTGCGAGATTTTCCTTCTGTCACACCTTCCAAACCTTTTACTGTCAATTTCCGTTTCAGCCTTGAATGACCTCGTACGTCTGAGAGCTTGGCCTTTGGTCTAAATTCTATATTGAGTCAGTCAGTCACAGTCTCTCTCATCATGACTCACTAGTTACTGTTGTGATGGAAATATGCTACCTTTCAAATGAGCAAACTTTCTAATATAGATATACTACTATGGGTTTCAGAGACAGTGCAAGCATGTTTTTTGGCAATAACTCTGTAACGAACACTCGTATCAGAACGAGATTTTGCTATAGTGTATTACACCCAGTATCGTAATTTATAAGGGTATCGTGAATCACTAATTGTAAAGGATAACGACACTTGTCCCTGTACCAAGAGGCAAAAACACTTTTAGCCAGAAATGGATACGAACACAACAGTAAAAAGCTCCGCCTACCCTCTCTGGCCCCCAACCCCACCGCCATCCCCGCCCATCTTCCTTCCCTCACCTTCCCTTCTCGTTCTCTGAAAATTGCTTCAGTTAAAACTTATTTTGTATGATTTTTCTATTTATCTATCTATCTAACAATATAAATTGTTGTGCATATCTAACGATCCAGTCGGTTGTTAGCTGCCAGTTGACTGATAAATCCACTATTCTCTCTCTCTCTCTCTCTCTCTCTCTCTCTCTCTCTCTCTCTCTCTCTCTCGCTCTCTGTTACTTCAGTTTAAACATATTTTGTACGATTTTTCTATCTATCTATCTAATAATAGTTTATATTGGTGTATATATCTAACGATTCACTCTGTTATTACTTGCCTGTTGACTTATTTATGTACTGATCCGCTCATTCTCTCTCTCTCTCTCTCTCTTTCTCTGTGGTAGTGGTATCTACTGTAAATAGTTATTAGAGAGAGATATCTGAATGCATGGTGGAGCAGTAAAACGATAGACACTATGATTTATGGTAAAGCTACTGTTATATGTTCATCGGTATAATCAAGGGATTAACTCTAATGAATGTCCGATAGAAGGGCTCAATTTTTATTTGTAACACAAAGTAACTATAACCAGTTACCTAATAAAATCAATTTGAAGGCAATTGGCGGCTTTTTCATGACGAAAAAAGTTGAAAAGTTGCGTGACAAACGAATTTCTGCAACCGTGCCGACAGTTAAGTTCCGTGGTGGCCATATCTTCCTCACTTTCGTAATACAAGTACTATATTGCTCTTATCCTGAGTCCGCATGAGGATTATGAAGAAGGTAACCAACCACAAGTATAGCAGTCGCTTTACCATAAATCATAGTGTGTATCGTTTTACTACTCCACCATACATTCAGATATCTCTCACTCTATTAACCATTTATAGTAGGTACCACTACCACACACACACAAACACACACACACACACAGATGAGCGGATCAGTGGATCAGTACACAATTCAACAGGCGGGTAACAACCGAGTGAGTCGTTAGATATTTACACCAGTGTAAACTATTATTAGATAGATAGATAGGAAAAAATCTTACAAAATATGTTTAAACTAAATAACTTTCAGAGAGAGAGAGAGAGACATGAGTGGATTAATGCATAAATAAATCAGTCAACTGGCAGCTAACAACAGACTGGATCGTTGACTATATACAACAATGTATATTACTAGATAGATAGATAGATAGAAAAAAAATCATACAAAAGTTTAAACTGAAGTACTTTTTAGAGAGAGAGAAGGGAAGGAAAAAGGACGGGGGTGGCGGTGGAGGTGGGGGAGAGGGTAGGGGGAGCTTTTTACTGTTGTGTTCGTATCCATTTCTGGCTAATGGAGTTTTTGCTTCTTGGCACAGGGAGAAGTGTCTTTATTCTTTACAATTAGTGATTCACGATACCCTTATAAATTACGACACTGGGTGTAATACACTATAGCAAAATTTCGTTCTGATACGAGTGTTCGTTACAGAGTTATTGCCAAAAAACGTGCTTGCACTGTCTCTGAAACCCATAGTAGTAACATTTTTAAAAGCTTGCTGATTTTTATATAACTTACAAGAATGGTCTACGCCCGAATGTTCCAATCGGTATCATTATTATCTTCCAAATGCCAACACGAATTGGCCCCATCGATTCTTTTGTGATTCGTATTCATTGCTTCATCTTGAGGTGCTCACTTATCCTCATGGTCTCACACCTGCTTTTATGTTCTGGTAACTTGATCGTCTTGCAGACACTAACCAAGATTTTTGACTAGCTACATTCAAGACATATTTCTGTTTATCCTGCATCTCTGTCTAACATAATGATACGAAGCAGCTGCGGTGAAAACACACCCTTCTCTTAGACGCGGTTTCTTGTTGGATCCAATTTTATACTGAACCACTATCTCCCATCTACAAATTCCTACATGCCTCACTTCTATTATGAAAACTTTTAATCACTCTCGACAATTGTATGAGAAATTGAGAACATTTATTTAGGTCCTTTGATAGTTGTACAGATTTTCCCTTTATATTCAAATTAGCACAATTATTTATATATATATATATATATATATATATATATATATATATATATATACATAATCAAGCAATTGCTTTAGTGGCATCTATAAATTCTTGCGGTATCCCCGATTCTCGTTCGTCAGTTTCTGGTGAAAAATACGCAGACTTCCTACTTCAATTTATTGAATTTTATCGCGACAGCTGTTTCGCCTTATGGCATTATCAAGCGACTACTGACTTACAATCTGGTCTTTCGGCCTATTTATTTCATCGTGTGGGAAGTATGGCCTTGAGGTATGGGTACTGGTTAGTCTATGGATTAACAGCTTTACCATTAAGGGTGTTATTTTGGATATAAAGAACATTGGGACATATCTGCTGTGACAAAAAAAGTGAAAGTTTAAACAGTGGTTAAATAAATATTAAAAATATAGTGATATGTGCTAGTGTTTCCTTAAATGTATGTTTAAAATTTAATATAGGAATAAAAATGAATATAGAAATCTAAATACAGGAATAAAAAATATTTTATAGCATGCATAAAGGTACAAATCAGATAATTTCTGTTTTTACATAAATGTGTATAATATTAAATTTGAGTGAGTGAGCGTTTGTGTGTGTGTGTGTGTGTGTGTGTGTGTGTCCAAAAGGTCTACATTGGTTAACAGCTGCAGATTTGTGTTGGGCGGGACCTCAGCGACGTTAGCGAGCATGTTACTTGGCTCTCGCTGAGCCCTCTTGTATCTTTAACGGGCGCGATGTTCTCGGTGGGTTGGGGCGTGTTGTCTGGTCCCTGTTGGCTTGCGTATTCCTTCTCCTGCTGGAGGGGGGTATGTGGTGCGATTCTTGTTGGACGTTCAAGGTCGGTTTCTGAATAATGGTGCTTACCGCTTCGGTTAATAAGAGGCGACCATTGTTGTCTTCTCTGTGCAAGACCTGGGTGCCTTATATAAGCTCTTGTAGAGATGGCTTCCTGGCGTGAACATCTATATGATGTTGATGGATGGCCTCTTGATTTCTATGAGCCAGCAGACGTCTCCGAAGGGTCTTTGTAGTGAGCCCGATGTAGTTTTGGCTGTGAGATTGCCACATCTCTGGGCAAGTGAATTTGTAAACTACGTTCGTGCACATCTTCGGTCCCCAGAGCGGTGCTGTTCTTCATTATTAGGGCTGCTACAAAGTGTGGCTTACTATATATCCTGAGGCTTATTTTGTGGTAAGGGGCTTTTGGGGTCACGCTTCTGTTTACTATCCCACGTAGTGTGCCATAATCCTCCTTGTATGCAGACCCATGATGTACACGATAGTAAATAATCAAGTTCTCGTTTTTGGTTGTCGTGTTGGATTGGTAAAATTCGTCCATTTTCTTTTTTTTATTGCTGTTTCGATCATTTGATCTGCATAGCCGTTGTTTGTACCTTTATGCATGCTATAAAATATTTTTTATTCCTGTATTTAGATTTCTATATTCATTTTTATTCCTATATTAAATTTTAAACATACATTTAAGGAAACACTAGCACATGGCACTATATTTTTAATATTTATTTAACCACTGTTTAAACTTTCACTTTTTTTGTCACAGCAGATATGTCCTAATGTTCTTTGTATCCAAAACAACACCCTTAATGGTTAAGCTGTTAATCCCTAGACTAACCAGTACCCATACCTCAAGGCCATACTTCCCACACGATGAAATAAATTGGCCGAAAGGCCAGACTGTAAGTCTGATAATGCCATAAGGCGAAACAGCTGTCGTGACAAAATTCAATAAGTGGAAGAAGGAAGTCTGCGTATCTTTCACCAGAAATTGACGAACGAGAATTCATATAAAATTTTCCACTTAAAGGGTTAGTGAAATGAACAGACTCCACTATCTTGAATTATTTTCTGTATGCTTTCCTGGTCCTTCCTACATCGTCCTGCTACTTTTGTATCTACTATTACTTAGCCGATAAGCTGTATTTCCTCCCTTTCATTTCTTGTCAGAACCATCTATCTTTGAGTTCTAATCTTTTTTTCCAGCCTCTTGATACCGCACCTTTCTTCCAATTCCTCATTCGTAATTTGGCCATGAATCTTTGCGTTTTTGACCACATTTTTTCATAATCCTAATTTTCATTGATTTCCAAGTTTTGGCTGATTAGAGTAATGCACATTTAACTTACGCTAGACTCTTTGTTATCTCTCTCTACCAGATGGTCATTTATTTATACCAGTTGTCAATTGGCTTTCTCTATATAAGCCATGCTGCAGATATTCTCTTTCTTATTGCTTTCAATTACTAAATCACAATCTAATGTGTCCCGGAGGCGAAAGAAATGCAGTGGCCCATTAAAGACAGTCCTGTCTATCACATCAGGGTTTTCATACCTCTTCACTTCGTTATTTGATCTTGAAAAGCATTAGGCATGAAAAATCTCATATTCCATGTACATTTTGCATTCTTTAGTACCTCTAGTGACACAACCTGCAGCATTTGTACACAGTACAGAGTTCAGCACCAATCCTTTCCATAATAACCACAGGACCACTTTCTGAACTGCCCCTTTTCCTTTGCTTCCTTTCTAGTCACTGTATGGCCGGCCACTCACGTTAGATGGGATTTGTAATGCCCGATCGAAATGGGCGGGGTTTAAGCAAGGTTGAATGTGAGTGGGGTGTTTTTAAGTCGAGTCAGATCTGATCAAACCCGGAAGTCAAGCGGGATCGACAAACCTGACAGTTGAGGTTTGAATGAGCAACTCACGGTCCGGCACGACAGTCAAATAGGGGTTTTTCAGATTAAGTCGTTCAGAACTGATAGTTTGACTGTGAGTGGTGTCTTCGACGAGGCTTGATGAACTAGGAGGTTCATTAACCAAGAAACGGCGCAGAAGCTCGTCCAACATGTCAGAATTTCGATAGATAAAGTTCTGGACGGGGTTCTTCGAGATAAGTCGTATGCAATGTCTGTGGAATACAAAAAGTAAAGAATATTTTGACAAACTCAAAAGAAATGCAGCTTAACAACCTTCATATCGGAAAGAATTAAGGAAAGTAGAGGCATAAAGTAATCTCTCAAAACAAAAACAAAATTGGTGCTTTGCTCAGGACGTTTAATCAGTTATATTCCAAAGTAAAAGAAAAAAAAGAAAATAAACTGAAGATATTTCTTAACGAAAGAAGAATATATGCTAAAAAGCTCCTAAATGATATATGATTGAAAGGAGAACTGGAGACAATGCAATATTAAAATCATAATGGGAGGTAATGAAACCTCCCTCACTTCTTTATAATTTACTTGTAGGTACTTGGTGCTGATTGTGAAATAGTGTAGCGCAATGACTGGTTACACAAAGATTTATTATCTTTTCACTTTTATAATTTCTTACACCAATTTTATACACTACAGACTGTTACGTATATTTGTAGAAGAGTCAATTATTTTGAGTTTCTAAAAGCTAGTTTGTTTATTATCAAAGATATGTATACACGAGTTTTATTTGTCTTTATTACGTAGTCTTTGCAGAGTGTTGTTCAAATAGCTTAATTTGTCTCCAGCATGACTCTTCCAAGAGCTTTGGGCAATATGGCCACACTCGATTTCATTTATCTTGATAAGAACAGTCAGTCGCTAAGTAGCGCAATGTGGCACTTGGCCTTACACAGGGTGTTGTGGATTTCGTCATGCAAGTGTCCTTTTGCACGACCGTTATATTCTTCCTACAAAATTGAATGTTGCCTCGTCCACACGTACGTTTATCATAGTAATCCCTGGGAGCTACCTGTATTATTTTTAAAAGCAATAAATGTGAGTTTTTCTCTCTTAAACAACTAATCATTGCCCCCATTATTCTTTTTCGTGGCTTTTTTTTTATTGTTATACTGGCTGCAACGGCACAGTCTGAGCATATATGGTTCATTATCAGATATTCCCTCTGTCACGTCCGAACTGTGTGGCTGCCAACTTAAGACTGACTGCTTTGTATTTTAAATAACAAGATCAAACAGACATATTATTGCGGATTTACTTTTCCATTTTAGTTTATTGAGTCATGTGATTATGAGTTTTCTTTGGACTGACTACTTTGTTCAGACCGGCAGTAACGTGAGTTTGCAGTCATTTTTTGGGAGTCTCCTCCCACTCGGTTCCCATCGTACGACCAGATCGACTATGAGTGGCCTGCCTAAGCTTTGCTTTGCTTGAATTTGTTTTCTGTCCTGTCCTTGCGATTCCACTCATCTATCTTTTAAACATTTCCATAACTTCTTCCTTGGATTGTACTATTCGCACTATGTCATTTATCTTACTCTCTCAAACCAATTCCTTTCATAAACCTTCCCTGGTGGATTAATTACCGTTTTCCCCGATAGTTCTTCCGAATTTTATTACAAGGTATGTTTCCACTTTTCAAATTGTCCTTTAATTTTTGGATTTACCATCGTGAGAGAAATGTGATAAGAACGATTAAAAAACAGATACTACAAAACGCAAGAACACGAAATCGGGACAAAATACAGAAGGGAGAAAAAACTAATAACAAACAGAAAAGTAAAACAATAGATACAATAACTACGATATTCGCGAAGGAAATGTTGTTACCCTTGAAATTACCCTACTGTCTAACACTAATCAGATAATTTGGCACAGAAAACCAATCCATGATTTTCAGTCAGTTCAGAGTCGACACTCATACCTCACTCGTATAAATGTTTGCTATTATTCTATGTATCAGAGGCTTAGGCGTTTACGGGATCGTTGCCATAGGCAAATGACTATCGTTCTTGAACTGAATTGAGGTCCCGGTGTATATGGGAAAAAGTTTTCACTCTAATATCACATCGTTTCCCAGTTACTTTTCTCTCCAGAACTGGCAGTGTGAACAGTAAATACTGAAACAAAATTTCATTGTTACAGTGTTTGGCGTTCTTACTTATTTCATTAGATTATTATTTAATCTTTTAGCATGAAATGTAATATATAAACATAATTGCAAATATATAACGATTATTCTTTTTTTAATATTAAAATGATTGATGACTGTTTGATGCCCGAAGCAAATACAGATTGATCATGAACAACAAAAGTTTTCTGTTGTTTTATAGCTATTAGATTAATTGATAGTAATTGACGTGAAACTGATAAAGTGGTTTCAAAGCGGCAACTGTGCGTTCTTGTAAAGCTTTGTTGAGTTCACCACAAAAACCAGTTTATAGTTTATTTAATCATTATCAAAGCCATTTGGTCAGTTATAATTAAGAATGTCTTGGATTACGGGTCAGAGGTTTTGAGCAGCAACTCAGGTCGGGAAGA
>NC_087200.1:102146594-102161594 GCF_015104395.2 Macrobrachium nipponense | reverse complement strand
CTGATGATCTCTCTCTGATGATCTGATCTCTGATACTCCGTCAGTTCGTATATATACGGCGATCTGGGGGCGGGGCGTACCAGCGAAGTCACAGACTCCCAAGACAACAGGAACGTTTTAGAAAGATCTAGGTGAATAGTTACATCATAATACGAGGCGTTTTCTGACGACACGGCGCCTGTTGCGTTCCATGTCCCACCTGGCGATTCTAGAATAATCATGAGAACAGGCGCCTCCAACATATGCGCGAATGCCTCCTTGTTGCAGACCTACTTGAAGAAAATGCATTTTCCTTTCTTTTAACTTATCATTCTTTGCTATAAAGTGATTACCATGACAGAGGGGGTCACAAGTGACAACAGCTTCAAGTATGTGTGCTGAGCCATTTTTGAATAATTAAACCAGTCATATGGAGCCACTGTCAATTCCTCTAAAAAAAGAAATGTAAGATAAGTATTCTCGTTTTATTAGAGTCTTTGGTCGTTTTCTTTTCTTGCCTATAGTTAGGGCACTGCAGCCATGTCGAGGTTCGTAGCCCAACGTGTCTTACCATAACTGAATTGTTCTTTGCTTGCTGTTGGTTCGTGTGGATGAAATGAAATTTTTATCGGATATGGGAGTTCGATTGATATTAAGACCAAAGTCCCATCATAAAGAGCCATTTTAACACCCGCACATTCACAAAGAGATGTTGTATCACAATACAAATAATTACTGGAAACGGAAATGTGAATGAATTGTTCAGGATAGGCTAACTATAACATTAAAACATTTCCACCCATTCTATTCCCCCTCCCGAAGTTGATGATCATACAACTTGGAGCTCCTGACTCCCAAATTAAGTTGGCCCATAATATCATGTCAATTATCCAGTAGTCCACTTATTTTTGGCTGCCTCACTCAAATTAATATGTACGCTATCACCAAGTATCAGGTACCATATATATTCAGAGTAGAAAATTTAAACTCAAATGAAAATGATACTTACGCAGTTTGATGTTTAAAGCCAGCTGAGTGTGTTTGTCTCTTAACTTCCCGCCGGCACGCACCACAGGCAGCCTATGTAATGTGCTAAAATAGATTCTATCGATGCTGGCTTTGACGACTATTATTCGGCTAATTTTCTCCCTAGTAATATTTTTACTTTAATTGTTCATTATATCCAGTAGACAGACAGGCAATAACATCATATTTTATCCTCACGTCTGTTCAATGTATTTAACATTGCTAATCTGATTTATAATGCGTCTCCAACACAGTCATAAAAATCGGACAACCGAATGTGCAAATATGTCAGCTGTGTGCAAGGCATAGGGCGTCAATCACTGTAGTAGCGATCTCCCTGCCGAGAGTGACTTCGGAAGACCATATTGAAAGGTCTCGGTCGAGCTCTTAGTACTATATATTTTATTACTATTACTTTTTTAATCTTTATTATTATTATTATTATTATTATTATTATTATTATATTATTATATTATTATTATTATTAAAAAAATTACCTTACGAAAACAGGCCTAAGCACTCCAACCATTGTAGTCAAGGCCTAAGCATCTGCTCTTGGATCTAAGCAGTGTCAAGCATAAATGGTTCCTGTGTAAATACAGGACTTTCTTTGCATAGAGTAGCGAAGCACTAACTAAACAGTAATGTAGTACAATCACTAAACACTATCACTCACAATGCACTTACTCGGTAGGCACTCACACTTGCATACATTCACTATATACACACACACTCACACACACACTTAACATACACTCACACACACACACTCACACACACACACTCACTCAACATACACTCACACTCAATAACACAAAACACTGAGTACCCAACACTCATTAGGCACTCACTATACACTAAATGCTCACTAAACTTAAAACACTAAATTCACTAAATACTCGTTATACCCCAAACACTCGGTAACATTCACTAAACACTCAGTTAATCCTAAACATTAATTAAACAATAAACACTCACTAAACCCCGAACACTCATTAAATACTAAATGCTTACCAAACCCTAAATACTTATTAAATACTAAACAGTGAATGAACATCCACTCATTATAAACTCAATAAACACTTAGACACTAAACATTTGCTAAACACTAACATTCACAAAACATTCACTAAACGCTCACTTAACATTCGCAAAACATTCACTAAAACCCTAAACACTCATTGAATACTTACACACTAAATATTCACTAAACACTACTATTCAGAAGACATTCACTAAACGCTCACTTAACATTCACAGAACATTTACTAAAACCCTAAAGACAAAACAATCGCTGAATATTTACACAATAAACATTCAATAACATTCACAAAACATTCACTAAACCCTAAAGACTCAGTAAACATTCACTGAATACTGACACATTAAACAGTCACTAAACCCTAAACATTCATAAAAAAACATTCACTAAACGCCTACTCATAAACCCTAACAATTTGCTAAACACTTACTCATTAAACATTAACGATGGAAAAAATTCACAGCCGCACTGATTTTTCATTTTTCTTGTTTCCTTTACATTAATGCCAGGTAATTATTTTTTTGGTCTAGTTTGCTCTTATATTTATTCATAATCCTCTTGAGAGAATGGAAATGTTCGAAATAACTTCGTGTGTGGAGAGATTGTTTAAAAAACAGAGATCCTCTGTGTCCTTCCTCAGCCAGGTGTATTATATCTGACGAATTTTACACCAGCCGAAAAAAATCGACCTATAGTAACAACAATATTCATTCATAAAACTGATAATACAAAAATGCATCCATGTTTTCATTAGTATGAAATCAATTGAAACCAAAAGAAGAGTAGGCTATAACGCAGTTATTATGATCTGTACCCTGACCTGATTATAGCGTATATATTACATATGTATTATATACTATCTATTTAATGGGTGCGTATTATTCTATTTAACAAATGTTATGTACATGGACATTTTACAGCAATAATTCTAATAATGATAAGAACTTACATGCTACTTTACAGTGCCAGTCTTACAGCCACCGCTACATTAATGTTCATCTCGTAAACAAAGCTAAAGCGAGTAGTATAATTGAAGTCGGTTGCTTACTTGATAAAATAATAATATGACCGAATTATTATAGGCCTACAGATGACTGTTATTTATATGAAACAAATAAGTAAATTTTGTGTTAAATAAATATAAAGGATATAGAAAGGATAAAAATGTTTATTTATATCACGATAATGTATAATTCAGGTCAATAGTAGCCTACTATACTAGTCTAGACATTAATTATCAGGGCTTGCCCTTTCCCCTGCCCATCTGTTAAGGTGTGTCTTCAGGGGGAAACCACCCATTAAAATGTCTGTCATTACCATCACAGCATTTCTAGGATATGAAGTGCTATTGTAGTACAAATTTTAGTTGGTATCTCCAATATTGAATGCAGTTCCTGTCTCTCCCTCTCCCTCCCCCCTCCCCCCTTGTTGGGGGTGTCTTTGAGGAGGTAATTACCCACTAAAATATCTGTCATTACCATCACAGCATTCTAGGATGCGCAGTGCTATTGTAGTACAAATTTTACTTGGTATCTCTGATGTTGGATGGATATCCTGTCTCCCCCTCCCCACTCGTTGTGGGGTGTCTGTCGGGCGGTAACCACCCACTAAAATGTCTGTCATTACCACCACAGCATTCTAGGATGTGCAGTGTAACTGTAGTACAAATTTTACTTGGTATCTCCAATGTTGGATGCAGATCCTGTCTCCCCCTCCCCACTCGTTGTGGGGCGTCTGTCAGGGGGTAACCACCCACTAAAATGTCTCTCATTACCATCACAGTATTCTAGGATGTGCAGTGCTATTGTAGTGTAAATTATACTTGGTATCTCCTAAGTTGGATCTAGATCCAATGAACCTCCCCTTTTCAGTGCGTCTGTCATGGGGAACCCACCCTCTAAAATGTGTCACTGGTCATTCTATAATCAGTAGAGTCTGCAGATATATTATATATTAGATTCATCTGATATCTCATATATAGGATCTAGACCCAAAATCTAACAAGCAATTAGTGGTACTTGTTAAGTAAGCCACCCATATATTTTCGGCAGACAGTCCGTTTCACAGTTCTATTCCTAAATACCAGTAGGGGTTACAGTCGGTATCTCGTTTGTTGTATCTCAATGGTCCGGACTGCGGGACTATAGGGACAGAGCCTACAATTTCTACCATTTGCCATTGCAGTTCCTGAGTTCTGTGACCAGCTGGGATATGGGCAGAATTTTCACTCAGCCCTGTCTTCTGAGGAATGGGAAAGAGAGGAAGAAGTCTTTGTGGGTGTGAAAGGCTCGCTGGTTACAATGACCAACTGAGGCACGGGTTGCGAGGCCACTCCATGGGGTGATCTTCCGCTGTGGTCAGGGGGATCATGAGGGGACCATAGTAGATGTTTGGTTGTTTCTCTTACTGACATTGATAGCGGGGCTAAGCCAGGAGAAGTGAGGTGACTTGGACAGGGATCTCCTGAAGGAAGATCTATGGCATGCGATGACACTGGCATTAAGGTAGCATCAGGCACAGGAATTAAACTTGGAATTGTTTCAGTGTTCGGGATGGTGGAGCATGGCACTGCTTAAGACACTTAAGTGGCCCTGACAAAGAATTTGAGGCAAGTTTGGGATGGCCTGAAGGGAATCTTTGGTATGGTCTGGCACTGGCACTAGGGCAGGGCTTGGTACAGGAATTAAATTTGTTAAGGGCTCAGTGTTCAAGACAGATGGAGCCTTACACTGCTCAGGGCATTCTTGTGCAGTGGTTCTAAGGCATGTCTGTGAGGACTATTTATGCCTGATGAAGTCTTCAAGGGGTTAGGACCCTGGATTATCCTTAGTTTGGTGGAGGCAGGGAATCCTGTCCCAGGAGGAGGTCTTAGCCTCCAGGAAGGTAATTTGCTACTGCCAGAGAGCAGATATTGGTTCTGTGAGGCCTGGTGACCCTCAACTGAACTCTTGGGAGTATCAATTTTACATGATTGCTACCCTCTATGGTCACAAGTTTATGTTTGTCAATGCTGGTCCTGTAGGTGACCTTGTCTTTCTTCCCGCATTAGGGAAATTTGTGCACCAGTGCCTTAAAATGCCTTGACCTGGTGTGCGGGTAGCTATCTCAAGGAGGTGCCACAGATATAGGACCCTCTGCTGGATGGCCTAAGGAAGATGATTAGTAACCACCAGGGCAATGGCAGGTGTTGCTGCTTTGCTAGTGCAATGCTTCCAGAGGACAGAGTGCCCATAGACCTTGCAGGTAGCACAACAGATCTTGTTGAAATCCCCTTTAAGAACTGAGGAAGATTTATGATGTTGCAGAAATTCTTCCTTTACTTCTGCACTGGGATTCCAAGTGCTCCTTCCTTTTGCAATAAGTGCATATAGGAGGTGTAGAAGAGGGCCCATTCTTTGGTTGGGCTGACACTGTGGTGTGATTAGGAGTTATCCTTCGATTCAGGGAACTGGCAGGAGGATGGTAGGTGTCCCAATCAAATGAGAACACTCGGCGAAAGTCTTGGGATGCTTCGCTTCTCACACAGGTAGGTGGCTAGGGAACTTGGAACATAATAACATCCTCCAGCTGTCTACTCTGTGGCTGGGAGAAGTTCCCAAAGGTGCATTCCATTGCATCTAACCAAGCTTTTGGCTCGTCTTCATTCCATTGCATGATCACCGAGGTGATACTAAAAGATGTGAAGGAGGTGTGGAAAGTGTTCAAGTAGCTGGCTGTGATTGGGCCAAGGCCACTGTGTTAGCTTGTCAAGCTTGCTCCAGCTGGATCTCCTTGTCCTTCAGAGCTATCTCATGCTGACTCTCTTCTTCTCTCTGCTTTTTCTCCCTCTCCTCCTTTGTTTCTCTTTCCTTTCTTTCTTCTTCCCTCTGCGGTCTCTCTCTCAGGAGTAAGGCATCTAGCTGTTCCTGTACCCATTGAGTGAGCTCTTCCCATGAAAGCCAGCGTCCTTCCCCATAACTGTACAGGCTTTGAAATTTTCTGCCATGGTGCTGGTGGGTTATGGCGTGTTGGACTGTTTGGGATGGAGCAAGCAAGATGTAGAGTAGGGGATGTGATTGTTAACCATGCAAGCAATTGCACGGAATGGAAATGGCACTCTACTCTGGCAGGATGTGATTGTGAAATGGTGTAGGCCGAGGGGTGGTACCGCTAGTACATGAAAGAGTTCCGTGGTAGGCTACTTTAGTAATGGAAGTGCCCCTTTTGGTGAAGTGGCACTGGCACTAAGGGTGAGGGTGTTCTAGAGAAATAATAGGTCTTGAGTGGATTCTGCAAGGCAGAGATGGTTGGTACTGGGCTTGATATTAAGGGTAGTAATTTGGGCAAGTGTGCAGTAATCCCTTTGGAGAGGGTGGCACTGGGGGCATTCTTTGAAGTGAGTGGGTGGCTCTCTAGGATCCAAAAGGGGTTACCTGAAATGCAAATAAAGGGAAGGATATGCTGGTGGCACTCGACACCAAGGACACAGTACTGGTGGTGTTCTTATACTCAGTAGTGGTATTTTTTTGCTTTGGCACTTGGGTGCTAGGTGTCCGGAGGGCCAGATATGTGGCATCTATGGTGTGGATGGGGTGATAACATGGCCCAAATTGCAAATGATACAGACTTTGAGTAGCAGTCAATGTGTGGTGAGATCATGGATGAAGTTAGGTGGAATACACAAAAATTTTGAGGTGAGCAATAAGTTACATACCTGCAGCAATCAGTTGTTTGCTGAGTGCAGAGGTGGGGCTCAGAAGAACTGTTGATTTGTCCTGAAGAACAATGGGTAACATGCACATGGTGGTTCCCAGTTATAGTGCAGAGGTTATGGGTTCCGATAAACTGTTATGGTTTGCTCTGAAGAATCTTTTTTTCTAAAGAACTAATTGTTTGCTCTGAAGAATGTAAATAAAGCATTGCGATAATGGAACACTGGTGTGACTGAGTTCAATGACTGGATCTGTGACACTTAGTGCGAACTTGTTCCAGAGAATTGAGTAAAATGTGCTCCCGATGATCAATATTCGAAGAGTGTGGTCATGTATGGTAGCAAAGAAATAATGGATTATATAGCAGGGTAAGCCTCATTGTGTTTGTATAAATGAGAGACACATGGGACAAATGTTTAGATTGTGGAAGGCTTACACAAAATAATTTAATTTTATTGCTCTGAACAGCTTCTATGTATACCCAATAGTTGTGTATAGAATGTGTCAAATATGACGAGTAACGTTTCTTAAATAATGATGCAATGGGACACAGATCATGGTAATCAAGTTTGTGAATGATTTTTCACTATGTAAAGTTGACCTGACAAAAATTAGAATGATGTGCAATATATGTAACCATGCGTTGTGATAAACAAGCCTTGTGCAGAATTTTTATGGAATAACGGCAGACAACCTTGGAAAGTTATTCTCACTGCTCAGCTGATTTTAGCATGAGGTCAAACACTTTCTCACACTTTCATACACACTGACTTATTAAGACTGAAGGAAACAGGACTCTTTTTACATGTAATGTCCCAACATATGCAGAAATGAGTTGAAATCGTAAATGCAAATGTTCAAATGAACAGACTAGGAATTTTGGGATAAATCAATGGTATATGGAATGATGAATTAGTTACTGAGGCATGCAATAGTGTGAATCCTTCCGTATATTTGAAGGGGTTGCTAGTTACTGTGTTCTAAGCTAATGGACTGCAAATTGTCCAAAACATGAGAAACAATCACACTTTTCCTTGATTGTAACACTTCTAATATTTCACTTCCTGGCTAAATCCTATCAAATTAAGACATACAAATTTGCTAACATGCATTAGCAGCAAATTCTTGTGTTTTGAAGGGCAAAACTCTCTTGCAATGAGAGGGAATGATAATGCTGCATGAATACAAAGTCAAGGTTAAGATTTAAAGAAATTTCAATAACAAATTATGATTACAATAATAGTAAATTAACATAATACTTACACTGTGCAACCTCTTACTGTATATGCATAGGCAAGGGATTTTGCATTTAAAGGGGTTTGTTTCTTGTCTTGCACTCAGCTAGCAATGCCTAGTTGCTGAGATCTTGTATTAGCCCAGATTGCAAGGTCTTGGCCAGGTCGCCAATTTCGTAAGTATTATAGGTGCGCTTAAGAAACTAAACATAAAGATATTAATGATCTGACTGTTCACCTACAATTATGAAATAAATTTGTAAGGAATAAGACCGGGAATTTCACTTAAATGGCATAGTTCAGAATGTTGCAGTGGGATTTCCTCTGAGCAACTGACAAGCATACAGTTGTGGCAGAAGGGTCCACAGCAACAAACATTCCTTTCTGCAGATGGAGAAAGGCATAAGATCACTTTATGAAGTAGCATTAATAATGGGGCCATGTGGCTAGCAGTGGAGGTGACAGGAGTCCTCTTTTCATAAATACAACAGAATAAAATTACAACACGAGTTTATTAGGGCAGGTCAGCTCTATGGAAGAACTGGACTTTGAACTATAAACATTTGGAGAAG
The DNA here is from genome assembly GCF_015104395.2 of Macrobrachium nipponense. Lineage (NCBI taxonomy): Eukaryota > Metazoa > Arthropoda > Malacostraca > Decapoda > Palaemonidae > Macrobrachium > Macrobrachium nipponense. The sequence continues at coordinate 102,153,049 of NC_087200.1, read as the reverse complement.
AAAAAGTGACTGGACAACCTCGGATTCCTTTTACTGTACCTTAATTGTGAAGAGATGGCTCCTTGTAGTCATACCAATGGGGGTGGGGTGAGGGGGTAATTGACATTGAGTTAAGGTACTAAGACTGAGTTATTCAGTCTCATTGGGAGATAGGTTCTAAAGGAGTGGGCAGTCAGGAGATGTGACTTGGTTGGTGTTTTTCTTGGGTGTCTCTTTAATTTCTGTGATGCAGGACCATTTATCAGCTCCAAGAATTACCAGCCTTCCTGATTCTTGGTATGTCCACTTTCTCACTTGGCAGAGACTGTCTGATTAAAAGTGGCTAGATGCACTTTGTGGCTGGTTAAAAGTGGTTAGATGAGCCTGGCTTTCTCCTTTTTGGTGAGGGTTGACTGGTAACCTGTGTCCCAGGCCATTCATAAGATTTGGCCGCCTTTAATCAGTGCCAGAGGCCATTCAGCTGGTGAGGCACTGTCTTCGAGTTCGGGTCAGTAATCTCTATTAAGATGCTGACGGCAATCAAAGTTCAGGACAGGATAAAATGCGACCAAGGAGATCAAAAGGATATTAAGGGAAAAATTTTCCCACGGTTCAAGTGTCAGCAAATGAATTTAATTAACAGGAGGTTATTAAAAGTTTGTTTATTATGATTATTCTTAACAGGCAAGTAGCCATGAGAGAGTTAACTCTTGTAGCAGTATCTATACACATACGCACACACAAATACACACTAGTTGACCAACCCGACATTGCCTGGGATAAACTAAATGATAGTAGGGGTAGGGAAAAAGGAAAGAGGAGGGGAGAGAGAAGGGATGATGTCTCCTTTTTATTTATGTATTACTGTACAGCCTTTTCCTCTTATCCAGGTATTAATGTGATGACTGTCCTTTCTATCCAAAAACTACTGTGGTGACTGTACCTTTTATCAAGGTATTGCTGCCCTGTATGTCCATTTTATCCAGGTATTCTGTCTGAAACCTTTAACCAGATATTGATGTACTGTTTGTCACCTTTAACCAATTATTTCTGTGCTGTCTGTCCCTTTTATCCATGTATTACTCTGGTGACTGTCCTTTTTATCTAGTTATTACTATGCTGACTCTCCCCTTTAACCATGTATTACTGTGCTGTCTGTCCTTTTTAACCAGGTATTGCTGTGATGTCTGTCCCTTCTATCCAGGTATTACTGTGGTGACTGTACCTTTAATCCAGGTATTACTGTGGGGACTTGTCAATTTATTCAGTTATTACTGTACTGTCTGTCACCTTTAACCTGATATTACTGCATAACTGTCCTTTTATATCCAGTTATTACTTTGATGACTGTTCCTTTTATCTAGGTATTACTGTGGTGACTATCCGTTTTAACTAGGTCTGTCAGAAACCTTTTACCAGGTATTACTGTACTGTCTTTCACCTGTAACCAAGTATTACTGAGCTGTCTGTCCCTTTTTTCCAGGTATTGGTGTGGTTACTGTCCCTTTATCCTTATATTACTATGGTACCTGTTCCCTTTAACAAGGTGTTACTGTGCTGTCTGTTCCATCAATCCAGTCATTAATGTGGTGACTGTCCCTTTTGTCCAGGTATTACTGTGGTGACTGTCCCTTTTATCCAGCTATTACTGTGTTGTGTGTCCACTTTATCCAGGTATTACTGTGGTGATTCCCTTTTATCCAGGTATTACTGTACTGAGTGTCTCTTTTATCCAGGTATTACTGTCCCTTTTATCCAAATATTACTGTGCTCTCTGTCCCTTTTATCCAAGTATTACTGCATTGCAGTGATTATCCCTTTTGTCCATGTATTACTGTGGTGACTGTCTCTTTAATAGAGATATCTATGTGGTTACTGTCCCTTGTATCCAGATATTACCCTGAAGACTGAAAAGCATTTTTAATTAAATAATTCCATAGTCTCGAGTGCATGAAAATGGGTGTGGCAAACCCATAGAGTTTATTTACCGCATAAGCTACAAAGGTAAGTGGGATGGGGAAGAGGAAGAGGTCAGGAGTATGTCTTTGAACTCTACCCTATTACCTAAGTTGTGTCAAATGATGGACATATGCCAAATTTTGTTTAGATCAGTCGAGCGGTTCAAATTTCTATAACTCACAAACATACAACTAACATACAAACAAACATTCACTTTCATGTATAAAATATATTTATATATAAAAAATCCACGTAGGAAGGTGAGTGAAACTGGGATTGAATACAAAAGTTGACAGGGCTTTATTTAAAAAAAAAAGGGGGGGAGCGGGGTTAGTTTGTTAATCTGGGCAGCATGTTCTTTAGACAAAAAAGACAAGGACAAACGATGAAGGGATAATCCAGGATGGAGATTAACATTCCTGGTGCACGTGGCTTCAGTAAACATCTCCAGTAGATTCCTTTTACGGTGGCGTTGACCTTGTAAATGATCGAACACTAATCCCTGTTATTGCTGGCCTGTCTTAAGCCAATGATCCACAATATCATTATTTGCTAAGACTCTAGAAATGGCATATTCGTACTGGGAGCATCTCACTTTGCCTTCTTTTGATGTTTGGCCAACATTAATCTTATTTCATTCTTTGCAAGGAATACTGTATACAGTATTGTTTGAATTAGGCAGGCTATTCTTAATTAGTTTATTTCTCGAAATATTATTATAATTAAATACTAAGTTAAATCAATAGTTTTTAAAAATGGGTGCATCAGGAATGAAATTAGGAAGAAATGGTAAACATAGAATATTCTTAAGTTCTTTATTAGCTCTGGTTGGATTGTAATACTTTTATGTCATTTTTGCTTGATTTTTACAGTTTCAAAAAATAGATCTTGGGTGACACTTTCTCTTGTGTTGAACGGAATTCTTGTTACATTTTTTTTCACCTTTAAAGCTGTAGTTTAATACACAATTGTACCTTTATTAGAGTTACAGCTAAGAACACAACGCACCATTACTATACGGCTAATTGTAATTGGTAGAACTTTTACGGTAGGTATTTTTTGATGGTAGACTGAAATAGTCAACAGCACCGGAGCTTTCTTGAAGTATTAGTGCTTCTGTCCTTCATGGAGTTGAAACTTCTAGGGAATTTTATTCAGCTTCATGGTACAGATTTTTGCTTCGGTAAATGCTGTAAATAAAATAGTGATGAATAGTAGAAAAAAGAAAGAAAAAAAACAATACTTTCAAAGGAAAACCGCAGTTATATGATGACCAAAACCTTTGAGATTTGTCTCATTGGCCACAAACTGGTTTTCAACAGTCCTTACTCAGCGAGGAAATAACCAGAGGGATTTCCTCAATAACCTCGAAACGATATAACACGTCGGTCATGAGGTATCATGAGGTCAAATTAGAAAAACTCCTTTCAAACTACGTCCCAGAAATTGTTCCTCTTATCTCAGTTTTAAGAGTGTTTGATTTACCAACAAAATAAATGTTCAAGTTCTCTCGTAGACAGACTACCGGAGAACGACTAGATCCGTCTAAGGGTCTGTGGTTAATGAGGATATTTTTCTCAGATTTTCATTCGTTGTCATGGCATCGAATTCTTTCAGTGCTTTTATTTAGAAAAAGGTAAAAGCAACAATACTTCACATATGGGTATTTTTATTATAAATAGTAGCAGCAAAGAGGATTGTAACTCCTCTGAAATACTATAGAGCGCCTCTGTGGCGTGGTCAGTATGGTGTTCGGTGGCCGCGAGTTCGATTCTCGGCCATTCCATTGAGGAGTGTGAGATGTGTATTTCTGGTGATAGAAGTTCACTCTCGACGTGATTCGGAAGTCACTTAAGCTCTTGTTTCAGTTGCTGAATAACCACTGGTTCCATGCAACGTAAAAACATCATACAAGCAAGAAGTGCTATAACTTTGAATGAGCTCTGATGCTTACTTCTGAAGGCCCTGGAATTTATTGATTACCATGGGAAAAAAAGGGTTATTTTTACCATAAAGGCAGTTTTTTTTCTATTTTCTAAGCTTCAACATTGTTACCTTTCTTAATATCATAGGGATGACAAAAGATCTAACAATAGCTGTTGCTAGTGCCGGTTCTCGGTTTGTAATGACAGTACTCGCTCGCTTAAGGCCATGATGACTTGTTCTTACCAGACTTCCAAATACTAGTCGGAACTGCCAATAAAAAATGAAAGTTTTTTTCTGTTTCTTAGATTGCATCAAAATTCTAATAAGGTGGGGAAAAAATGTCTAAATCGATAGATGTTATATTTGAAAATTAATGCGAAAAACTAAATAAATGAAAATGTCTCCGCGTTTTGCTCCATCTTCTTTGAGAGTCACGTCAGTAGCTCTAGCAGCTGAAGCTTTTAAGGTCCCTGTAGGGAAAGCATCGTATCTTCCATGAAAAAGCTAACATTTGGCCATTAGGAAAGAGAAGAGAACGACGAGGGAGAAAGACGGAAAAATATTTTGGAGCCTTTTCCCAGCCGAGTCTCTTATTTTCTCATTAGAACGTTAATTGACACTTGATTGGTCCGAATTTTTTTTCTCTCTGATTTAACTGTTGAAAAGTAATTAAAGGCAAATTAGAGTCAACTTTGCATTGGACCCATTGGGTTAGGTGTGAAAGTATGCACGTCCTATTTATTCTGTACAAATGGCAATGTGTTGTTTCTCATGTCTGGAAGAGGGAAAGTCGTCGGAATTTTGAAAATGCAGTCACAGTATACGATATATTTTGTGAGGTTGTATATATATATATATATATATATATATATATATATATATATATATATATATATATATATATATATATATATATATATATATATATATATATATTATATATATATATATATATATACACACACTTCTATATACACATCTATTTATACATAGATACACACACACACACACATATATATATATATATATATATATATATATATATATATATATATATATATATATATATAGTGAGTTTGAGAGGAACAAAAAAGGAGAGAAAAAGACAGTAGTCATTATGTTCGCATTCGATTTATCCAACTGATTTGAATTCAATTTCCCGGTTAATGTTTCTCCTCGACTTGGAGAAGAAGAAATCGTCTTAGTAAATGGAAGCAATTGGCAAGTAGAATTAGTCTCGATTAGATGGAAGGTCCCAGGATCGATAATCAATTATTTTGGTAGTAATTTTACAGGATCTCAGAAGAGAAATTAAGATAACAGAGAAACAGCAGCTTTGATTGGTAAATCCTATTTCCCCCTGCTAAACTGATGAAGTAACCAAAATGAACCTCTTGAGATTTTGCAGTCATTTTGCCACCGAATAAATAATTGGATAGATTACGTAATATGGGACGCAGTTGGACTCGGTTACCATATAAAGCTAACGAAAATATTAACCACTTTTTGAGAAAGGTTTCAACAGAGTAAATCTTATTTCAGTCTTTGCAATTTACCGTTTTCTTTGATCATGCATTTACTAAAGATAATTCTTTTCTGTGCTTGTATTTGAACCAGATTAGCCGATTTGTTTTATATGCATAGATTTGATAACTCGTTAAAAAAAGCCTGTAATTAAATGTACAATTACGCTAAATTTGTTATACTTATCTGTTCTAAAATTTTCATAATATAACAGTGTTATAGACACTCCAGCTTGAAAACGAACGTGAAAATTTAGTGGAGATTCTTCTACATTTCAACATATCATCCATAGATAAGACACTTCATTTCTGTTATACTCCTTGTTACATTTACGATGCATAGAATTATTATGAAGATACATTTCAAAAGTACAAAAATCACCATTAGATAAAAAAAAAAAAAAACATAAAAACACAATCGTACTTGTCAGAATACCTATTGTGCATTTCAGGGCCGTGTCTAATTGATTTTCGTCGATCAAATTTTACCATAGCATCGGATATGGATCGTATTTTTGAAATATTTGTTTGAACCCATAATCAAATTGGCAAAAATATGCAGTGAAGTCTAATGTGGATAATGAAGGCACCTATCAGAGTAAAGTAGATAAATTTAAAGGGAAACTTAGCTAAATATAGTAAGCACCCAGAAAGCAGCTAGTTGTGACGTAAACTATGACATCAGATGTAATAGCAGGGTATGGACAATGAGTTATAAGTATCGTTCAGCACTAAAATGTGGTTATGGTTATATATATATATATATATATATATATATATATATATATATATATATATATATATATATATATATATATATATATATATATATATATACTATATATATATATATATATATATATATATATATATATATATATATATATATATATACATATATATATATATATATATATATATATATATATATATATATATATATATATATATATATATATATATATATATATATATATATATATATATATATATATATATATATAGACTGGTAAAAATGTTCTGTAACAACAGAATTCCATCTAATTAAAGGAGCCCATAAAAAACACC
>NC_087200.1:102139094-102141594 GCF_015104395.2 Macrobrachium nipponense | reverse complement strand
TGAGATGAGGTCTCACAGGTCCCCAGAACCCGGAGCGTTTTCAGACAGTAGTAATCTGTAGTATGCTACCAGACGCACGAAAACGTAAACAATAATTGCAACAGCTCGTTTCTTTGTTGTTTTCCTACAAATTAACCTGTTTTAGTTTTATGATAACATTTTGATAGTAGCCATCCGTAATATATATTATATGTAATTAATGTAAACATCACAAATAAATAAACATAGGATAAGTACAATATATCGGGGTTTACTGTTGCCAGAGGATTGAGCACTTCACTGATTGCAGATGACACACTCTTTTTTTTTTATTCTTTTTGAATATTACAGTTAAAAAATATTCGCATATCCGCTATATAACTAATCATGAAAATGTTGATTATTTTTATACTTCTGTATACTATTCCACTAGTAATGCACAAAGAGAAAGAGATTTACCAACATATATACCCTCTAATTGTACAACAACAACTTTTCGGTTGACGCAATTACAATAATGGTTGTAAATGAGTACATCACTGATATATTAACCACAGTTCTGAATGATATTTATAGCAATAACCAAGTAACCAGTCGACAAGGAATACCATACATAGTTTTAGAAATTATGATTTACGAATAATTTACAAGCTCTTATATCAGACTAGCATTAGGATTTGTCTTGCCTCGATTTTACCTTTCAGACATACACATAGACATAAAAACTGTATAAGCGATATATAATAACTTCTAATAGCTTATTATACATTCTTAGAAATAAATAGGAATTTTACCTATCGAGGATAATATTTTTTTAGATGTATATAGTATTTCCTCTCAGATATTTACATTATTTGTTACACCATTATTCTAAGACTGCTATTCAGAAGAAATAAATATCTCGACACTTCCATAATACTGAAAGTACCGTGTTACTTACCGAGAAAGTGTTTATGAGAGAGACAGAGAGAGAGAGAGACAGAGAGAGAGAGAGAGAGAGAGAGAGAGAGAGGGGGGGGGGGGGGAAAGGGGGGGGGGGGGGGGGAGAGAGGAGAGAGAGAGAGAGAGAGAGAGAGAGAGAGAGAGAGGGAGCATAAAAACGGTAAGACTGGCGGGTATCTATTTTCCTTGATTAGTACAGCTGCTGGCAAATAATAAATCAACACTAAGAAAAATTAGACAACCATTTTGAGCCATATAGTTGTTCCCCATGAACCTCTCGGAGACTACTATACTCTGTTTTTTTCCATCTGTCCATCCGCCTGTGGTGTTTGTGCATGTTAACAGTGCGTCCCTGCCTTCAAATAATATCCTATTTCGAATATTAACGGTGTAATTCGCATACAGTAAATTATTAAAACACTTTTCAGTTGCAAATGTACACCAAGATGTCTTTTTATTTACCTAAAACTTACACATAGCGTAACTATTTAAAGCCCGGGACGCAGTGTTATCATGCGCGACCACCAAGGCGGATGGACAGATGGAAAAAAACAGAGTATAGACATCCAGTGACGCTACCGACGGTAGCGTCACTGTCCGTTCCTGATTTCGTTCCTCGTCCAACTGGACGGTGGTTCGTTCCCATGGGCGGAGGAAATTATTATCAACTAAAAATTCCCCCTCGGTACTATCGGACTTGGTAGCGTCACTGTCCGTTCCTGATTTCGTTCCCCGTCCAACTGGACGATGGTTCGATCCCATGGGGGGCGAAAACTAAAAATTCTCCCTCGGTACATATATGAACATATATCAATTCCGAGGTAGAGCGAATTAGATATTAAAGGACATTTGTAGCTCGAATGATAATATCATATATATATATATATATATATATATATATATATAAGATATATATATATATATATATATATATAATATCTATATATATATATATATAGATATATATATATATATTATATATATATATGATAGTATATCTATATATATATATAATATATATAGATATAATATTTATATATAGAGATATATTTTATATATATATAATAATATATATATATTTGTATTTGTGTATATGTATATATATGTATAGTATATGATATATATATGTATATGTATATGTTATATATGTATGTATATGTATATATATGTATATGTATATGTATATATATATGTATATGTATATGTATATATATGTATATGTATATGTATATGTATATGATATATATATGTGTATGTATATGATATATATGTATACGATGATTAATATGAGTATATATATATATAGAGTATAGATATATGAATATATATAGATATATATATCTTATAGAAGATATTCTATATAAATATGTATATGTGAGATATATATATATATAGATATATATATATATATAATTAAGTTATATATAATATAGAATTATATATATATATATATATATATATGATATCTATATATATATATATATATATATATATATATATGTATATATATATCTGTTTATATATATCTATATATATATATATATATATATGATATATATATTTATATATATCTATATAT
>NC_087200.1:102124094-102131594 GCF_015104395.2 Macrobrachium nipponense | reverse complement strand
GCTGTCTCCGACTTCTTTCGACACCGTTGCTTTCGTTAGGTGGCAGATTTCGTTATTTTCACTGTCGGTTGAAATTTCATCCCTGTCTCTTGCATCAGGCTTATAACTATTCATTTAATTGCCTTCTAAATCCCATTCATTTTCATATCTAGAAAATTAACCGAGAAAGTCTACAAATTAATTATCGTCATCGAGAGCTCTTCTCGATGAAAAATACTGAATTTTAGGGAAATGCGTGCATTTACATGATTGTAACCATATCAAGAAAAAACAGGCCAGCATTTCAATCATCAGTCTTCCACATAAAAGGAAATTGCCAGTGACCCTATACGATACAGCCTTATTCTGGACTACTTGAGGAAACGTATCGTATACGTCACAGCCATAGTCAAAGGGTTAAAGTGTATGTTCAGATTTCTTATAACATAAAATAAAAGTTAAAATAACATAGAATGTGAAGAGAGAGAGAGATTAACGTTGTCCGTTCCAAGATAGAAATTGTTTCTTAATATGTCATCGCCTTTGCGTTTAAGAAACCCCGAAGTCTACTTTGTTTTCCAAACCTGTCAACACGTTTGATTAGAGATCTCGAGGTCTCCGTTGTGTTTTGGATACATTTCAATCTTCATCAAACTTACTCGCTCGCATGAACTCTCGGAGATATTCCGGAACTCAAAGGAGTTGGCCATGCAAACCTTCTTATCCATGGCTGTGTAACAACTAACGGACGATTCCAGGTCTCTAACGACCGTAAAAGTTTCCTTGTTAGGGGAAATAAATACGTAGGCGGACAGATTGGATATAACTGGTAATGAGCTATTCGACATGTACATAGTAAAAGGAGAAATTTTATAGGAATCCCATGCGTCGGAAGGATCAAAAGAGATATTGATCATGATTTTACTTTGCTCTACGCTCACTGAGATGAAACTATAAAAGAATTCAAGCTTATATGATTTGATCAACGGAGTGTAACCGACTCTATCACGAGCATTATCTATAATCCTTGTTAAATCTTTGATGGGCAATAAGTGCAGTGACAGAACACCTTCAGTAGTGAGTGTGATAGCTCAACGTAATCTTTGGAATTTTTCAATGAAATGAGGAACTTTATTGTATATATGATCCACCTTCGTATTATAGTATGATAGCGTCGTGAACAAAGATTGAACGTCCTGAACGCGATTTAAAATTACTTGAATATTCGTTTCCTACTGTAATGAGTTCGATAATGGATTTAATTTGTTTATTGAGTGCAGAAAGGATTATTTCTTGTTCATGCTGTAATCCTTCTATTTTCTTATTCTGATCGTTGATTTTAAGACGATTAGAGATACCCAAACCTAACCCTGCAACAGAACCAAACAAATTAAGTGCTGCAAAGATGATCGGGTTATGTCTTTCAACAGCGTTATGCGGCACTGACACATAAGGAGGTCACGAACTAAACATTCCGTGTCAGCCGTTTCTTATTCTGCAATTGAAAGGACAATAACTCCGCAATACCCAAGGTGTGAGCGAGTGACTGTTCGTTGCTTGGAGGGAAATGGGTTTTGTGCAATTAAATTAAGGATTCAGCGAAAAGAGTCTGTTCAGATTTCAGATTGATTATGTCATTCTCTTGTAAGAAAATAGCCTTCATGTCAATTTCTAATATGATGTTGCTGTGTGTAACGAAAAAGTCTTCATTTCTCTCAATGATTGAGCCATGATTAAAGCGTAATAACGAGAAAAATACTTGAACAATTAGTAGCAGGTATAACAAGACAAGCTTCATACTGGAGCCTGCAATAGCAAAAATATATGTAATTACACATGTTTTAAAAATAACCAACACATGAAATAAGATATGATACAAAGAAAAAAAATTTTATAACACAAAAAGCAGATTTTTTCATACAAACCCATAATGGGTTAAGCCCTTACGTGTGCCCTGGATACTGTGTGGATGTCAGTACGTTTGGTTAGGTTCTGAACTTTCAGCCTATTCGCTACCAAAATTTCAAGGATCATGAAAGGTCCTTCAAATTTCGTTGTTTGTTTGTAGTTCAGTCCTTTCCGTACGTAAACTTTTATATATATATATATATATATATATATATATATATATATATATATATATATATATATATATATATATATATATATATATATATATATTATATTGCCTACTGCATAGGGTTTTGTTTGTTTTGCGTTTTTATCGTGTGTATTCTTCATGATGATTTGAGCTTCTTCAAGATTCCTATGAAGCGTATTAAACCTGTTTGCACTGGTATCCACTATGTCCTTGAGAGGATCTGACAAATTGGTTGTAGGTGTGAGGATATGAAAAGGTGTATTAGCGGGCATGCCATAGATTGCTTCGTGAGGCGACATTTTGATAGAATGGTGATAACTGTGACTAGTGTGCTTGATACAGCAGGGATGGCTGTGTCCCAATTGGGATCCATACCACCTAGGGTAACCCGTAGGATGTCTTAACACCTTTCGATTCACATGTTCTACCAAATCATTGGATTCGGGATGATAAATCATAGTATTGATTTTCTTTATGCCTAAGAATACACACAAGGAATTAAGAAAGAGATTGTTGAATTCTCCGCCGTAGTCGGAGACAATTGTGTGAAGGATTCCGCGTCTACAAATATAACATTCATAGAACCTTCATGCACATTCAATAGCTGTTTTATTCTTTAGAGGTATTAATACTGTATATCTGGTAAAGGTGTCAATTAACACTAAGACTCATGAAAACCTGTTAACAAATCTAGGTGTACCTGTTCAAAAGGTTTGTTTGGTACGGGGTAAGTTCCAAGACTGACGGGTGTCTTAGTGTAGCCTTTGTGTTTGTGACAAATGTTGCAATTGTTTACGTTTCCTAATATCTGTAGTCATTGTAGACCATTTTAACGGTTTGTATGGGTGTGGCAATATCTTCTAATTCAGCTAATGGTTCTGAATACGTTGGTGCTGGGTTGCATGATAACGCATCAGCAATGATATTTGCTTTCCCAGGTAGATATCCTATTTTCGCGCTGAAGTTCTGAATGATCATATGCCATCTCGTTCTTTTAGGGCTGTGGTTAAAGCCTTTGAAGAAGTCGGTGAGAGGCCTATGGTCAGTAAGGACTTTAACAGAATAACCATAAATTATGAACTTGAAATGCACCAACAAATTAACAATAGCTAGCCCTTCTTTGTCTATTATTGCGTATTTACTTTCAGAGGGCTTCAATTTAAGTGAGTAAAAATCGATTTGGAAAAGCTGGTTCTCATATTGTTGAAGTAGTACCCCTTCTACCTCATGATCTGAGGCATTAGTTACAATAAAGAATTTCTTACTAAAATCAGGACATTTTAAGATAGGGGAGGTGCTCAATTTCTCTTTTAATGTATTGAATCCCATTTGAGTCTTTCTTCCCATATGAAATCTGCACCTTTCTTAGCGAGGTCAGTTAAAGTAGCGGCGTTTAGTGAGTAGTTATGCACGAACCGGCGGTAGTAGCCGGATATGCCCAGAAACTGTTGTACGCCCTTAACGTTAGTGGGTACAGGAAAGTTGCTGATGGCTGAAACTTTATCATGGACCACTTCAAGACCTTGACGCGATACCGTAAAGCCCAAATAGACTAGTTCTTTTTTAAAGAACTCACATTTAGAAATTTTCACTCTTAAATTATGCTGTCTTAATCTCTGAAGAACTATCTCGAGTTTACGCAAGTGCTCGTCTATGGTGTTGGAAAAAATGACAAGATCGTCCATAAAGGCGTGAAGGGTTACACCTAGCAGGTCACCAAACACTATATTAATCATTCTTCTGAAGGTGATAGGGGCGCAGTGTAAACCAAAAGGCATACGTAAAAATTCATAATGTCCCCTTGTCGTGCTGAAAGTGGTGTAAAGTGTGCTTTCTTTATCTAAGGGTATCTGGTGAAAGCCTTTAAGTAAGTCCAATGAAGTGAAATATTTATTCTGACCTAACAGTGATAAGATGTCATCAGTACTTGGCACTGGGAATCGATCGGGAATTGTTTCCTCATTTAGGCGACTGAAGTCTACACAAATTTGCCAAATCCGATCCTTTTTTGGCACAACGATTAAAGGAAAGTTATAAGGGCTGTTGGATTTTTTTTTATAACTCCTTCAGCTAACATTTTATCTACTTCTTTATTGATTTCGTTCTGAAATTTCATAGGAAGCGATACAAGTGTACATAGATAACCTTATTTTCATCCCTTAACCGGATATGATGTTCAATTACATCTGTTTTTCCTAGAGATCCCTCACTTGTGGAAAAGACATCGTGATATTTAGATAGAAGTTCGAAAAATTTCTGTCTAATTCCTTTATCCTGGATATCTGCATTTATTTGATTTCTGATTGATTGTTAAAGAGACTCATCTACAGAGGGTTGCACTGGGATGATTTCAGCGACGGTAAGAATTCGATATAATATATATATATATATATATATATATATATATATATATATATATATATATATCATATATATATATATATATATATATATACATATATACATACATATATACTTCAATGTCTATGACGTGTTGGTTCTCTTTGATTACTTAATTGGTATTCAGGTGGTTACAGACTTCAATATTACCTGGTGATGGGAGTCAACAATGTGCAATGGTTATGTTACGGAAAGTCCATTAATTTTCAGAGTCCAGAAGGATTAAAATTTCTGACCCCGGCAAAATTTTCCTAACGCATATCGAGAGATACGATGGTGTATTAGGTTCGAGCAACTGCGTATAGGTTGCCAGAGCGGGTTTCCGAGATTTGTGTTGGGTGGCTTGAAGGATATCTTTATTCATGAGACAGGTGATAAGTTCTTCAATGTACATTACAATTTGAGTATTTGTCTCGCTTTGGTCCAAAACGGATTTTAATGTGTGTAAAGACCTCTTGAATTTTCCTTCGATAAACATGCCATTCTTTGCAGGAGCTAGAACAACGTTTTGAATGCACATGGATGGGTACATATTAATGTGTTGGACTATGACAAAGTATTTCTGATCGTACACTTTCCCACACGATACTGCTTAATTCATTTTTTCCTATGCCCGATAAGCAGACTTCGGATTTCTCAATATGGAATTTGGAAAACAGCAAGTGGTGAGTACGTAGGTCCATTATGTTATGTGGACTACCAGAGTTGAAAAATAATGTAAAGGGTTGATGTTCTAAATTGACTGCATGCAAGATAGGACGTAACTCATCTGAACTAATGATAGCATGGATTCTGTGAAAATCTACAGGATCTTGCCCTGACTTCTTGGGTATGGTCGCGTCAGTCACAGGAAAATGTCTTCAAGGTGATTAAATTAATTATTTAGTTTAAAAAAATGATGAATGGACGACCCAACATCATTCTCCTCCCCGATGGAGTTATTTACGTGGTTCATGTTTTGCCTTAGACACTCGGAAAATTTGCCATACTTTGGTTATTTTGAGCAGAAGGATTAGGAACTTGAGTTCCCAGAAGGTTGATTTACCTGTGTTTGTTTCTAAAAACATGCGTACTTCAACATTAGTCGGATTCACGGAATGATTATGCTCACCGCAAGCAGAACTGATAGAGCCATCAACACTTAAGTATAGCGCCCCTTTGCATTTTTCAGCAAAATGTGTGCATTTCCAGTAGACCACTGATCTTACTTACTTTTCCTTAACACATAGGAATCCGTCCATTAATAACATGTCCCTGCCTTTCTCGCTTTGACTAAATTCAACCATATCTTTGCGAAGGGTGTCTTCTTTGAAATAAAAAAAATCTTTTGAGTCTTCTTGGAATACAGCGATCAAATTACACTTGCAAAGAATTGTCCGTAAACAGTTGCTTCGAACAATTACTAAATCGAACGAATGGTTTTCGAACAAATATTTTCGAACAATTGTTTTCAAAGGATATATATGTTTATATATATGTATATATATCCTTCGATAACAATTGTCCAAAAATATTTGTTCGATAACTGTTCGAAAACCATTCGTTCGATTTAGTACTGGTTCGAAGCAACTGTTTACGGACAATTCTTCGAAAATGTAATTTTCGAAGAAAATTACATTTATATATATATATATATATATATATATATCTATCATATCTATCTATATCTATCTATATATATCTATTATATATATCATCTATCTATCTATCTATATGTATATATATATATATATATATATATATATATATATATATATATATATATATATATATATATATATATATACACTTACACACACACACACACACACATATATATAGATAGATAGATAGATAGATAGATAGATAGATATATAATAGTATATATATATATATATATATATATATATATATATATATATATATATATATATATAAATATATATATATATATATATATATATTACTGTAATTCCGACAAATGTTGAAGTACGCAAGTTATTAGATAACGTGAAGAAAATGATTTCAGATGAAGTGAAGACAAAGTTTTTAGATAAAGTGAAAACAGACTCAAAATCAGCACGAGAGCCTCCTCGTTGTATTATTTCTAACGTATCTTTTGAATTAAAAGGTTGCGTTGCAGCCTCTACCGCAAACCAGCAGTATAAAGCTATCAATCCGTCGAGTGAGGCAGGAAAACAAAGAACAACCTTTTTTGCTATTCGATATTGGAGAAGTAGAAGACAGAACACTGATATTTTTAACCCAGAAAAATCTAATCGTGCTTGTTTCATGCAAGCATTATTTTATGGATGGTACCTTCAAAACCGTGCCAGTTATTTTCGAACGGCTTGACACCATTCATGGGATGAAAATCGGCTGTCATACTTTTGATTTTTGCGTTATTAACGAATAAGAAAGCAAAAACATATACCAAATTTCTTTGAACTTGTAAGACAATATCACCAATTTTAAATGAAATTCTGTAAACCCTTATTTTTTTTTTTGGGGGGGGGCCCTCAATAGTAATTGTAAGTAAGGGAGGCTTGCCATCTAGTTATCATTGCGGGTCCTTTTTTTTCTCTCTCTCTTTTACCTGTGCCAGTGTTTATATAGAAAAGTTTGAATTCGGCCTCAAGCGAAGTTCTGACACTGAAGAGTTTTCAGTAAATATTCGCATGTTATCAACCCTTGCGTCTGTTCCTGCAGATAGAGTCGTTAGAACTCTCAATATACGCTATTGGATGAAAATATATATCCAGCTGAAGCTTTACCCCCATAGTCGAACTGTCTTGACGATACTTGGATTGGGCGGCCTAGTCGTAGGATTGAATACCCGTCGCCCGCGCAAGTTTAAAATTGAGATGTGGTCCCGTTTTGAAAGGGTACAAGAAGATTTTCCTAGAACAAACAGCATCACTGAAGGATGGCACCGAGCATTTTTGCAACAAGTCTCTGGCTATCATCCAACTATCTGGAAATTTTTATTGGCACTGAGAAGAGGACAGGCGCAAAATTAAATTAATATCAAAAGCTATCAG
>NC_087200.1:102116594-102119094 GCF_015104395.2 Macrobrachium nipponense | reverse complement strand
TATATGCTTAACCGAAGGGGATTTTTTTCTCGATAATAGATTTGCCTGGACCAGGGCGCGAACCTATGGATCCTTTCAAACCCAGGAACGTCAGTGAAGCTTTACCTACTACACCACCGCGAGAGGCTAAAAGTTCATGTCGCCTCTCACCCCATATACCTTTCGCGCGCAGGTAATTAGTGGTTTAGAGACAACATCAACCCACCTCGGCTCCGGGGTAGTGTTTGTAGTGCTTTTGACAGCACGTAGCCAATCTATAAGTCATATCACATTTCCGTGATTCATATACATATATCGAGCTACAATGTCTTTAATATCTAATTCACTCTACCTTGGAATAAATATATTTTCATATATGCTTAACCGAAGGGGAATTTTTCCGATAATAGATTTGCCTGGGACCAGGGCGCGAACTATGGATCCTTCAAAACCCAGGAACGTCAGTGAAGCTTTTACTACCTACACCACGCGAGAGGCTAAAAGTTCATGTCGCCTCTCACCCTCATATACCTTTCGCGCGCAGGTAATAGTGGTTTAGAGACAACATCAACCCACCTCGGCTCGGTAGTGTTTGTAGTGCTTTTGACAGCACGTAGCCAACTTATAAGTTTCATATCACATTTCCGTGATTCCATATACCTATATCGAGCTACAATGTCCCTTTAATATCTAATTCGCTCTACCTGGAATTAATATATTTTCATATATTGCTTAACCAAAAGGGGAATTTTTTTCTCGATAAAGATTTTGCCTGGACCAGGGGCGAAACTATGGATCCTTTCAAACCCAGGAACGTCAGTGAAAGCTTTACCTTTACTACACCAACCGCGAGAGGCTAAAAGTTCATGTCGCCTCTCACCCTCATATACCTTTCGCGGCAGGTTAATTAGGGTTTAGAGGACAACATCAAACCCACCTCGGCCTCGGTAGTGTTTTGTAGTCCTTTTGAGCACGGTAGCCAATAAAATATAAGCATATCACATTTCGTGATTCATATACATATATCGAGCTAAAAATGGTCCTTTAATATCTAATTCGCTTCTACCCCCTGGAATTAATATATTTTCATATATGCTTAACCGAAGGGGGAATTTTTCTCGATAATAGATTTGCCTTTGGACCAGGCGCGAAACCTAGGATCCCTTTCAAACCCAGGAAAGGTCAGTGAAGCTTTTACCTACTAAACACCCGCGAGAGGCTAAAAGTTCATGTCGCCTCACCCTCCTGTCCCTTTCGCGCGCAGGTAAATTAGTGGTTTAGAGACCAACATCAACCCCCCCCACCCGCGGCTCCGGTAGGGGTTTGTTTAGTGCTTTTACCAAGCACGTAGCCAAATCTATAAGTCATATCACATTCCGTGATTTCATATACATATATCGAGCTACAAGGTCCTTAATATCTAATTCGCTCTACCTCGGAATTAATATATTTTCATATGCTAACAGAAGGGGAATTTTTTTCTCGATAATAGATTTGCCTGGACCAGGGCGCGAACCTATGGATCCCTTTCAAAACCCAGGAACGTCAGTGAACTGCTTTTACCTACTACACCACCGCGAGAGGCTAAAAGTCATGTCGCCTCTCACCCTTCATATACCTTTCTCGCGCAGGTAATTAGTGGTTAGAGACAACATCAACCCACTCGGCTCGGTAGTGTTTGTAGTGCTTTTGACAGCACGTAGCCAATCTATAAGTCATATCACATTTCCGTGATTCATATACATATCGAAGGCTACAATGTCCTTTAATATCTAATTCGCTCTACTCGAATTATTTATTTCATATATGCTTACCCGAAGGGGAATTTTTTCTCAATGATAGATTTGCCTGGACCAGGGCGCCGAACCTATGGATCCTTTCAAACCCAGGAACGTCAGTGAAGCTTTTACCTACTACACCACCGCGAGAGGCTAAAAGTTCATGTCGCCTCTCACCCTCATATACCTTTCGCGCGCAGGTAATTAGTGGTTTAGAGACAACATCAACCCACCTCGGCTCCGTAGTGTTTGTAGTGCTTTTGACAGCACGTAGCCAATCTATGAGTCATATCACATTTCCGTGATTCATATACATATATCGAGCTACAATGTTTCCATTTAATAGGTGCTAATTCGCTCTACCACTCGGAATTAATATTTATTTTTCATATGCATGCTTAACCGAAGGGGAATTTTTTCTCGATAATAGATTTGCCTGGACCAGGGCGCGAACCTATGGATCCTTTCAAACCCAGGAAACGTCAGTGAAAGCTTTTGACCTACTACACCACCGCGAGAGGCTATATTGAGGGTGAGAGGCGACATGAACTTTTAGCCTCTCTGCGGTGGTGTAGTAGGTAAAAGCTTCACTGACGTTCCTGGGTTTGAAAGGATCCATAGGTTCGCGCCCTGGTCCATCAAACTCTATTATCGAGAAAAAATTCCCCAATTCGGTTAAGCATATATGAAAATATCTTAATTCCGAGGTAGAGCGAATTATGATATTAAAGTACATTGATAGC
>NC_087200.1:102104094-102111594 GCF_015104395.2 Macrobrachium nipponense | reverse complement strand
ATGAGAGAGAGAGAGAGAGAGAGAGAGAGAGAGAGAGAGAGAGAGAGAGAGTTTTCTGGGTAAGTGGTGGCCAAATAGACACAAGTAGCGAAAATGCTCTGTGAATTTAATAATCTTTTACCTGTCCAATTTTGATTATTGTTAAAGTAGAATGCCATGGTCATGAAAATTACCAATCCACAAACAATACCCTGGATAGGTTTCGCTATTTTGGTACCCCTTTCAAGGTTTGTAGGGTTGAGCTCGACCCGAGCTCCCAGAAAAATTTGTGAAAATTCAAAAACTGTAGCTATGCTGTACATTTTAATTTTAAAATCAATTTCATAATTGCCGAACACTGCTGAGAGGATAAATCATGCCCATCTACAAATTAAGTACTTATCACAAATATATTAAAAAGATAAGTATATACAAAAAATAATTTATGAAAATATTTAAAAAAAAATACAAAATATGCTATATATACACAAAAATTGAGGGAATCCTTCCTAAAAACTATTATTAACAATATGCTATATATCCACAAAATTGAGGGAAATCCTTCTTAAAAAATATTAAAATTAATTGACTGACAGAAAAGGTGTCGGACCCATAGAGGTCAAAAGCTGAAAAGAGAAATAAAGGGTAAGTTTTTTTTGGCTAAAACAAAAGCCAAAATTTTACAAATTTTTTTGGTACCTAAAGGAAATAGGAAGTGGCAATTTTTTTTATAGAATAAACTCTTATTATCTTAGAACGGAATTATGTAAAAAGATCTGCACTAAGATGTAATTTACTGTTATAGCAGAAAATGATTCTATCTCTCTCTCTCTCTCTCTCTCGCTCTCTCTCTCCTCTCTCTCTCTCATCTCTCTCTCTCTCTCTCTCTCTCAAACAATAATTCACGAAAAATATTTACAAAAAATACAAATAACGCTATATACATAAAAATTGAGGGAATCCTTCCCAAAACTACTATTTACAATATGTGACTGCCAGAAAAGGTGTCGGACCATTAGAGGTCAAAATTTCACTAATTATTTTGGTACCTAAATGAAATAGGAAACGGCTAATTTTTTATTTTTATAGAATAAACTCATATTATCCTAGAACGGAATTATGTAAAAAGATCTGCACTAAGATGTAATTTACTGTCATATCAGAAATGTTATTCTCTCTCTCTCTCTCTCTCTCTCTCTCCTCTCTCTCTCTCTCCTCGTCTCTCTACTCCATCTCTCTCTCTCTCTCTCTCTCTCTCTCTCTACAGTGTGTTATGATTTATTGACATAAGTCATGTAATCTGTCACCAGAAAAGGTACAGACCCACTATTTCCCACCCCTCTCTTGCCCTCTTGTGTCATAACCATTTCCCTCCAACACTTTGTTACACAAACTGGAGGTTTTTGCCATAGAGGTGTCAGCAACCTCTAAATTATCATCAAAATCACTTTATAATTCCATTAGAAGTAAGTTGATGACATCCATGCCCAGAGAATACTGCCTTGCTGGCCATTGTTGATGAAAAATTTAAAAAAAAAGTGCAAAACTGAGAAATTGGTCCATTCAAAGGAAATTTGAACAAATGGCAATATAAGGCATCTCAGCCACAACCAATGGCATGCATAATGTACACACACCACTTACCTATACTTTCCAACAATATAAAACACTATCCCAGAGTCAACAGTGTTAGACAGGAAATTACTACTTGATAACTTTGCCTTTGTATCCCACACATGTTCAAAACAACAAACTATGACTCAGAAAGGGGAAAGGACAAAGGCTCAAGGCAAATGCAGATTGACATGATTGTAGTGTGTGTTCGCTATCTTCTTGCAGGTCGATCACAGAATTGAGATAGACGATGATTTACAGGAAAAAAAAATGTTTTTTTAAACTCCTCTGGTCGTGCTCGACCCAGCCAACCTATTCAGGGAGGTGTGGACACTTTTTTTAAAATTAACATAACAGCCTATACCAAAGGTTTAGGATGATGCTACACATACGTGTGGTAAGAGGCATACCTTTGAGATAGGAGGTGACTTGGGACACCCAAATGCCTGTGACTTATTCCGCACCCTTCCATCTACTGTTACTGACCTAAGCCACTCAATATGCTGAAGACGTTGTAGAACAGAGCCTTTTATCGATATCAGAGTTCATTACCATTATTCACTCCTTTCAATTGGGATCATAGCAAACTTGTGTTAGGTGAATGGATGTTGATCAGTGTTAATATTGCTTGATCATTGATTAGCTAGCATATAAAAACATTTGAACATTTAGAGCCTTAAATAGCTATAAGACCTTTTTCCTTTTCATAAGAATGTTGCCACATAATTCCCTCTATATTAATGCTTTTTATTGAGGTATATGGATTCTGCTGAGCAAAGATGCTACCACCATTTGTCCTTCAAGAAGTGTGTGGAGTTTTATCATTATGAGAAATATTTGGTAATTGAAATATGAATGGTTAGTTATTTGGGTAGACACGACTGCTGGAAATAACATTTGGATATCCTGTTTCTTAATTGTTAACTTTTAAAATATATTGAATATTTTCATACAGTATCCCAGTATATGCTTATAATATCAATTGACATTAGTCCGCATAATCTTTGTTGAAGTCTGTAATGTTATATGCTTTAACTAGTTATTTTTTTTTATTTTTAACCATGCTTTTGATGCTATTTATCATATTTTGGTATTCCGTAGTTTTTTCCTACAAATCCCTATATTTTGGATATAATCTTGCAGTTTGATTCATAAACGTTTACTTTTTCTCACCCTTCGACTTAAAGCACAAGCATTTTTATTGAAATGAATCTTTGTTTTGCTTGAATTATCTGATGGAATAGGCTTACCTCTTTGATACTTGCACTGGAGTGCATTATTGATTTTTGGCCTAAGGTAGGCACTATCTCATAGAAAAGTGAGGAATGTGAAGATGTATCCATTTTAACTACCTCTTACAATGGTTTAATGATTAACAATTAATAATGGTATTCAAAAAGGTGTTTCCCAAATGTCATTATTAAATTATGTCAATTTAGGTGTTCGTCTGGTGTTGCAAAAATAGAATTATCCCTCTCTGTCTGCTCTACCGTTATCAAAGCTCTTATTCCAGTATACTAATATTTGATATAATGAAGTGTTGACATTTCTGACATATGTTTGTGTATATAGACTTGTGGTAAATGAGATCTATATTGCTCTACCATAACAGCTATGACCAAGGGACGTGCAAATTCACCAGAGGTGATTGCTGAACGAGGGAGAGTAAAGCTTGGTTTGCACTGCAGGTCCGGTCACGCTCTGCTCTCACTCCAGCCTTGATCTGGCTAAATAATGTTACACTAATTTCAATGGAAGCATTCGCACTGGTGCTCACTGTCCATTCTCACTCTGGTCACGGTTCCCTCAAAGATATTTTGAATGGAGCGAGAAGGAACTGAGCGCCAGTGTGAACACAGTTGCAATGGTCCGCAACTCCTGCTTCACTCTAGTCGAGATTCAGCGATCATATACGGAAGATAGTTTTTACCTTTTGTTCCCTTTTTAAAACATCGATAATCATAAGAAAAGGCCACAATGGGATCATGCAAAAAGGTAGGAAAATTTAAAAAAAAAAAGGGGGGATTCCTTTTACTCTCATCATCAGTAAGTCGAGGATACAGAGTATGAAATTCTCCTTCACTCTTCCCATCTTGCAACATAGGATGAACCCACAATCACCTTCGTTTTCGACTTTGTTTTCTTTCTTCATCATCATCATAAATTGCAGTGGCGATTATCACCAAATCTACTTGAGAAAAGTCACACGTCTTCCATAGCAGGTGGTGAGACTTCCACTGGTATTGTAGGGAGGGCGGAAATTGTGGGACTGATGAGCAGAGCAAGAACAGACTGGATGTCTGAACCAACAAGGACCAAGAGCAAGAGCGAGATCGGAGCGTTACCGGACCTATAGTAATGGAGCAACATTAGCGAACATAGCTCATTGTAAATGGGAGAAGTACCAAAATGGTAAGGAAGTGGATCCGCCAGTGGGAGGAGGAGGGCTTTGTGAAAATGAAGCCTCGAAGTGGGCGGGACATGTGCAACCTTGCCTCAGGATAGAGCCCTGATTTTAGCAGCTGTGAAATGTATGTTGTGAGGACATTGGCACAACATGCTAGACATCTGGGGGTTAACTGCCATCCCATGACCTTGAGACGCAGTCACTCCACGAAGCTGAGATTCACTGTCATATTCCAGCATACAGAGGATGGCTCACTCCTGCACACAAGGAATGTTGCCTCGGGTTTGCTCTGAAACACCTTCAGCATGACTGACAAAAATTATTGTAAAGATTTCATTTTTGCTGATGAGAGGGTGTTTTAGTCACTGGCAGCCCGAGTTCGACACTGCTGGCAACAGCCTAAAACGCGCTATCAGGAAAATCACATCATTCACAAAGCAGTGATGGCAGAGTGGCAATATCATTCTGGGGATGGATGTGAGCATATGGTCCTTGCGAGCTTGTCACAATCGATGGCCACTTCACAGGAGAGAAATACATCGAAATCCTTGAGCATGTGTTCCTTCTAACAGTTCAGTCTATGGCAGTTCCTGCCATAGACTGGTATAATAAATTTAGTCCATGATCAGAGTCCCACCCAAAACATTCATGTGGTGAGGGACTGGCTATAGGATCATCCTAAAATTGAAGTTCTTGATTAGCCATCAAAAGGATGTGACTTGAACCCAATCAATCACTTTTCAAGTTGGATGTTGGGAGCAGCGTACCCATCAAGCAGCAGTAATATTTATATGGAATGAAACTGACAATGTCAAAATTAAATTAATGAAAAGAAAATGTGATTTTGATTTAAATTTATCTACCAGATTGTCGAAAAAATGTGAAGATTTTTGTAGTTCAACTTTTAGTTAGTCAAGCTAAAATAAGCAGGAAATTACAAAACATGCTCTTCATTCCCAGAAAGGAAGGAAAACAGACTAAGATAATAAAGTTGAGACAGAACAAGAGTACAGCAGTTAAGAAACTAAGGCTGGAATATTGGCAGGAGATCCAAAAAGTAGAAGAAATAGGCCCTTATGAAATTAGTGGAGCTAAAAGCTGCAGCCTAAGGTTGGTCATATAATAGGCAACTTAACTCACCAATGCCAAGGTAGCAGCTAGTGGTTCCTGACCCTCCCCAAGACAGGAACTGGTCAGGGAACGGGGACGACCACTGCAGTTGACTTCCCAGGAGAGAGAAGTTAAATTCCTACAATAGCACATCAGCTCTTTCACGTCAGGAGCATTAACTTATAACTACATCGGCACTGGAAAACTACTTTGCTTCTTGAAACACAGAATCTGATTTAAGTTATTTTCAATTATAATGCATTGTGAAAACAACGATGAAGATATATGGTAAAATTGATCATTACTGCAGTATATTTTGCGACTGACCTGGTGAAAAGACGAAAATAATAACATGAGGCTTCTTCACTATGGAGTTAATCTAGAAAGGAGCTTAAAGGCTCTCTCTCTCTCTCTCTCTCTCTCTCTCTCTCTCTCTCTCTCTCTCTCTCTCTCTCTCCTCTCTCTCTCAAAAAAAAAAAAAAAAAAAAGTTTTGTCTTTATCTTTGTCCTATTATTAATATTTTTTGTGTGTTCTGTCTTTCTACTAAATATGAACTTGTTGCATTGGTGAAAGTATCTCAATATTTCATATTGTTTTAATAAGTAAAGAAAATTACATACAACCGCCCGTAAATTGTAAGTGTCCCACAAAACTGTATGGGTGTTATATAAATATATACGTGCTATATATATATATATATATATATATATATATATATATATATATATATAGGTATATATATACATATGTATATATATTGATATATATATATATATATATATATATATATATATATATATTGGATTATATATATATAGTATATGTATATATATATATATATATATATATATAATATATATATATAAAATACATATATATATAGATAGATAGATCATATATATATATATATATATATTATATATATATATATATATATATATATATATATAATATATATATATATATAGATAGTAGATCTATATATATAATATATATATAATATATATATATGTATATATAGTATATATATAATATATATATATATATATATATATGTATGTATATATATATATATGGTATATATATATATATAATATATATATATATATAAGTATGTATATATTTATATATGTATATATGTATATATATATTATATATATGTATATATAATATATATATTATAGATATATATTATATATATATAATATATATAGATATATATATATATATATATATATATATATATATATATATGAGTATATATATATCTATATATATATATATATATATATATATATATATATACATACTATATATATATATATCTATATATATATATATATATATATATATTATATATATATAATATATTATATATATACTTTTAGGGCATAGTTTTTCTCTAATACAATTTTCGTTAAAAGCAATTGCTTTAGTGGCATCAATAAGTTTCTTGCAGGTTTACAAATTTACTTGTCCAGAGGAGGTGTGTAAACCTCACAGCCAAAACTACATCGGGCTACACTACAACGACCCTTCGGAGACGTCTGCTGGGTTCTCATAGAAATCAAGGGGCCATCCATCAACATTACATAGATGTTCACGACAGGAAGCCATCTCTACAAGAGCTCATAGAAGGCACCCAGGTCGTACACAGAGAAGACAACTACGGTCGCCTCTTAATAACGGAATGCAGTGAGCATCGCTATTCAGAAGCCGACCTTGAACGTCCAACAAGAATCGGACCATATACTCCCCTCCAGCAGGAGAAGGAATACCCAAGCCAACAGGGACCAGACAGCGCGCCCCCAATCCACCGAGAACATCGCGCCCCTTTGGAAGGCATGAGAAGACCCAGCGTCCAGCGAAAGCAAGTAACGTCCTTACTCAGGTCGCTGAGACCCCACCCGCCCAACACGAATCAAGCAACCGTTAACCAACGTAGACCATTTTGGACATACACACACACACACTCAAATTTTAAATCATACACATTTATGTATAAACAGAAATTATCTCTTGTACCTTTATGCATGCTATAAAATATATACATATATTTGTACTCCCCGTATTTAGATTTCTATATTCATTTTCATTCCGTATGTAATTTTGTAATTTTATCTAAAACCAACATGTAACATATTAAATTTTAAACATACATTTAAGGAAACTAGCACATGGCATTGTATTTTGAATATTTATTTTAACCACGTGCTTAAACTTTCACTCTTATTGTCGCCAGTACATATGTCCTTATATTCTTTGTAACTAAAACAACGCCCTTAAGCTGTTAATCCCTAGACTAACCAGTACCCATACCTCGAGGTCATACCTCCCACACGATGAGATAAATAGGCCGAAAGGTCAGATTGTAAGTCAGTAGTCGCTG
>NC_087200.1:102066594-102099094 GCF_015104395.2 Macrobrachium nipponense | reverse complement strand
CGACAAAGCCATTGTGGGATTGTGGAAAATTGTTAAATTGTTAGATCTCGGTTGCTAAGTGAAGGTAGAGAAATATCCGTCCGTGGGATGGGGGGATGAGGAAAGAAATTCTATTAGGGTCATCAAATTTGCTCGTACCGAGATTCTTCAGGGCATGAGTCGTGAGATCAACTCGGTTTGGTTTGTAAGTGAGAGTTGCCAGGTGCCTTTTCGCCGATCGCGTTTGTATTGTGCCGACGAGATTTACGTATTTTACGCGAATTCCGAGTTATTTTTGTTCCCATTATGGAGTGGTGAGTGTTAAAAACTATTGTTTTGAAGGGGAGGGTTGTTTTAAATATTTCAGTGGAATGGGATTGGTTCAAGAGGTCAAAAATTTTTCTTGTCTTTGCCCCATAGTAGCAGAAGTGACGTGTTTTCTTTTATTCACGCCTGTTTATAATAGACGTATTCGTCTTTATTTTAAACACATAAGAGTGTATAGAGATGTGTTTTTTGCATGTGAACTGTGCTTAGATAAGCATATTTGGCTTGGAGACAGAGCGGTCACTGAATTTCACGGGCTCAGCAAGATTTCTGCTTCACCGCGCAGAAAGGCGCGTTGCATTGCGAGCCGGTACTGACATCCCTCGGTGATAGTGGCATGGAGGGTACCGCTTGACTGAGGGGTTGTTCTCACGGGGGGGAGAAATTTTTTTTCTCTCAATGGGGGGTGAACTCCTTTTTTTTTTCTTTGTGTCGGGGTGTTGGGGGATGAGTTTGCCCTTGACCATGAATGCTAAGATATCAGCTGATTGATTAGTTGATGAAGTGAAATGCCCGTAGTCTTTTTTTTAGAAAAGAGATATTTTTTTTTCCTCCATGGATGAAGAGAAAAGGAAATAAAAAGAGAATTGAAATGCATTGTATGGGTGTATGTTTTACTTGTGCCTTGGAAGACAAATATATTGGGGAGACACAGATTATTATTATTTTTTTATTGTGTTGGAGGGATTACTTTGAAATGCCGATGATTGGTGTTTTATCTGTGTTGTGTGGCAATGGTGTTATGTCATGGTGTTGCATCTGGAGAAATTGTATGTCATGAAGTTCAGCATTACTGTTGTATGCTATTTGAATTTCACCCTTACTTGAGATCTTTGCAAGAGAATTATTGCTATGGAGAGTTTATTATTATTATTAATAATTATTATACTTGAGATGTATCACGGGAGGGTGTGCTTAAGTATAATATCATTACTGGAGACATAATTTGCGAAGAGATTTGAGTAATATTTCCATGGGCGATTATTCTATAATTATTACAGATAATTATTCAAGGAGAATTATTACAATGAATTAATGGGAGAAGTCTTGTCTTAATTATTTGTTGAGTTTTTGTAACTTTGGAGAATATTTCAGTGATTCACGGGGATGAGTTTTGCTGAATCTTGATGAATCTGGCTGAATCTTGGTGAATTGTGGTGAATCTTGCTGAACTTTTGCTGAATTTTTTGCTGAATTTTTGGAGAATGGACAAGCATTGACATTGGTGATATTTTTTTTATACTGATACCAGTGATTTTGATGATAGCAAAAATTTGGTGATTTTGCTGATGGTGATATTTCTGATACTGATTTTTTTTTTATACTAATACGTGGGTATTGTAACGCTATCAAGGGAGGTGAAATCTTTTTTTGAATTTGGGAGGAACTAACAACACATTATTTTTTTTTTTTTTTTTTTTTCTCCTTTTTTTGAGTTCAGGCGTAAAGAAGTAATTGGCTTTGACATCTGGTGAGTCACGGGAGATAGTGAACAAGGCCGTTGATTTTTTCTTTCTCCTTTTTGGAAATTAGCCATAGCTGACACAAGTTTTTTTTTACCATGGGTGGTTGAATTTGAGTTTATTTTTTTTCTCTCCCAGTTTTGGTGTGCATATTTTTTAATGTCTCAGTTCGTGACTTAGAGTCATTGTTCGGGAACGTGTTCGTGTTTCAGCTATTTGATGCTATAGAGAAATACACGGGAGAATTCTTGCATGGTTTGAATGCATACGTAATGGCACTACATTTTTTCTCTGGATATTTGTGTTCCAGAAATTGTGAGTTTTCTTGCACAATACATTTGTTGTATTTGTGACAACTTTGTGAGAGATAGGAAACTTGATTAGTTTTCTAGTGGCCTATGTCGTAGTACATATGGAGAAGTCTTGGCTAGGACTCTTTGAATTTGGAGTTCTGTTATAAGGAGTTGTGGCACATTGGTGATTTTTTCTAGAATTTTCTAGAGTTTTTATTTGCTGAGTTTTTGCCCTTTTTAGCAATTATGCTAAATGGAGAGAGTTTTTATAGTTTTTGACTATAACATTGAGTTATTCTCTAGAGAATTGGAGTTATAATTGAGATATATTTGGAGTTATAATTGGAGGTATATATTATTTTGGAGTTATAATTTGAGATATAGTATATGGGAGATATATTTTGGCCATTTTTGATATTTGCCAATGTGATATGAGCTATGTTTAGTTCAATTATTTTGCAGCCATCTTTGTTGCAAATAGAGACACATTTTTGAGGAGATTATGGGGCAATATTTGTGAGTGTGTGAGTTAGTTGCCTTGAGTGCACATTTTTTTTGGAGGTAGGATCTCATTTTTTTTTATATTCCTTTTTGGAGATATATTTTTTGGAGCCTTGTTTTGTTCCACATGGAGTTATTGGGGAAATATATGTAAATATTTTGTATTTGCCGAAATAGAGGTGATTATTCTCCGTTCCTGGAGTGGTGTTTTTTTTATTGACATGTGGCTATTGGAGAAATAAGAGAAATATATGGGGTTGGTTATTAACCAAAATGAGGAAATATTTTTATATCCGGAGTGGTGTTATTATTAATATGGTGAAATATATGGAGTTGGAATTAATCTTTGGCGGGTGACCCTTTTTTTTGTGGTTATGGGAGTTTTTTCGAGACAAGAGAAGATTTTTGTGGTTCTTTCTCTTTGGTTTCGTGACTATTTAGAGAGAAGTGGGATTACTGCATTACGAGTCATTTGGAGATGTGTGCATTTTTATGTTCACAAGTGTGTTATTCTTGGAGGCATATAATTTGAGGCAAAGTCATGTTGAGAGAATAAGTCTTTGAGACAAATTTTTGAGAACATTAGTCATATCCTGGAGTTAATTCTGTGAAATGTGTCTGTTAGACGTTTTTTTTGAGAATCATTAGTTTCCAAACTTGTGTGTCTGACTAGACAATTTTTGTGCTGTTGTTTGAGCATGCGTCCGCAGGCGATTTTTTTGCTGACAAGCGATGTGATGAGCAGTGTGCTGATTTTTCCTCTGATGATGATAGATCAGAATTTTAGCAATATCTGGAAATGTTGATAATAGCATTTCACGAAAGTGCATGGGTAAGAGTTTGCTTTCTGGCAAATTCCATAACTTTACATGGAGCATTTCTTGGGAAAAATGCGGGGAGCGGATTTCTGGACTATTAGTTAGGTTAAGTTATGTAGAGTTATTGTAGTTATAGTTATAAGAAGTTGGGAGTTGAGGGAAGTTTGTGTTTACGTTAAGCTATTAGAGTAGTTTGATGTATATCATACATATGTTATGTATTTTGTGATTGGGGAAACCTACTTGTGATTATCTTTTTATTATTTTTCTTCCTTT
The DNA here is from genome assembly GCF_015104395.2 of Macrobrachium nipponense. Taxonomy (NCBI): domain Eukaryota; kingdom Metazoa; phylum Arthropoda; class Malacostraca; order Decapoda; family Palaemonidae; genus Macrobrachium; species Macrobrachium nipponense. The sequence continues at coordinate 102,095,437 of NC_087200.1, read as the reverse complement.
TCCTACGAGAGATTTAATTGGGGGATTGAGTTTTAAATAGCATTTCTTTTTACCGGGAGATGTAATTTTTTTCAGGAGTTGTTATTTACGTAAAAGGGAGTTTGACATTAAGTCTCATTGTGATTAATTATTGAGCAGTAAAGGGGTTTTTGCTGTTAAAAGTTGGAGATTTTTACTGATTTTGTGGGTTGTTCAGATATCAGAGTTTGAGAGAAAATTTTTTGGGTCTGGGCTTGTTACGTGATTCTTTTTTTTCCTTGGGCTCATTACGATTTTTTCTTTTTTTTTTTCTTGTGAGCACATTCGAGTTTGAAATGTGAGTACAGAGGTCCATGGAGTTGCTGTGATTTCTGAGTTGTGTGTGTGCTGATGTGTGAGTTTGGAGAATTGAGTTGGAGAACTTGATGTTTTTTTTTCTTTGAGAGTGGTGATAATGACTTATGATTTAGTAGTCATATTAAGTGGAGTTAGTTGGGAGACGTTCAGTTAGTATTTCTGACTTTTTGAGATCATTGTTTGATAGAAGTAGTATGTCTGGGTTAATTTTCTTAGATTGACCAGTGACTTGACTGACATACTAACACACACCAAAAAAGTCATTTCCCGACTCCAGCAAGACGTCCACCAGCCGTGCAGAGAGTGTTGCTGTCATTTCACCCCAGGGTGATTACAAGAATTTCCACGTGGGTGATCGCGAGAATTCTACAGCGTGTTTTTTGGGGATCTGCAGAAGCCGTGAGAAGTCTTCTACAATGAGGGAGGCATTCCGCCTTCCTACAGTCTACTGTCTGTGCAGCTAGTTGCAGACAAGCAAAGAGGGATATTCAAGAAATGCAGAAAAAATTAGAGAAAAATTCTAGTGTTATTTGGAGATATAAGAGTAATATACTTTATTTTATAATGCCAGAGACGTGCAGTTTTTACTTGTATTTTATTTTAAGCTGGCCAGTGTGTTTTGTATTATATAGGCAATTTTGCTAGGCGGGGGCTAGCATGGGGTGGCCGAGCTATGTAAGGCCTAGGGTTTTTGATTCATAATATATTGTCTGTGTGTTCTCTGTGACCTATGGAATGTGGAGAACAGTGCAGGAGCAACGACCTGAGAGTAGCTGACAATGAGTATTCTATAGGTGGCGTGAGATAAAAATGATTGGTTAGACAAGTCAATGCACGACAGTTTTATGAACTCTTCTCAAAGTGCCTTTGTGAAACTGGATGTAGCTAGAACCATGAGGCGCTAACGAAGGGTGCGTTCGTATGTGCGTGTGTGCCTCTTCCCTTTAATAGTTTCATACGCAAGTCTATGGGAGGATTTTGACAGAGGGTCTTCAAGTGAAAGGCAAGATGCCGTGGTGTTCGCCGGGGAGTTTTTGTTAACTGTGTTTAAGTGTTCCGGTTGCTTGGGTGAGTGTTGAAGTGTTTTAGCCGAAGGCTGGCTTATTATCTGTTTGACATTTTTTATGATGATATCCAATATTTAGTCATTGATTGTCAATCTTGTGTGTGTACTTACCGGGATGTGTTCTGTATCTTTGAAACAGACGATTCTGGAATGGAGGGGGACAAAGAGTTCCCAGATGGGTGTGGACTTTTTGGTGACTAATGATTACTATCAGACATTGTACTATTCGGGGTTTTTTGAGTTAGTCTGTAAGACTTGATTGCTTGACTGATTATCCATTATTTATTCATTGTTAATAAACGTTAATGTTATGATGCGACTCTCTCATTTTCATTACCTGTTAGAATGGAGAGAAAGAGATGGAGAGAGAGAGAGGTGTCGGTGCTAGAGAGAGAGAGAGATTCCTTGGAGAGAGAGGAGAGAGAGAGAGAGAGAGAGAGAGAGAGAGAGAGAGAGAGAGAGAGGGATTGCCGAGAGAGAGAGAGAGAGAGAGAGAGGGATTGCCGGAGAGAGAGAGAGAGAGGCGTGTGTAATGCTGTGTGTTGGTTTGCCTTCCGTTTCGTGCTACACTCTTACCTGATGCATAATGGGGGGGGGGGAATGGAAATAACCCCCCATTATATATATATATATATATATATATATTATATATATATATATATAGATATATATATATATATATATAATATGTATTTCTATATATATCTATATATATAAATATATATATTATAATATCTATATAATTATATATCTATATATATATATATTATAGATAATACATGATATATATGTCTATCATTACCAGCAAAGGGCGTCGCCCCCAGTAGCTTTTATATTTGGTATGCGTTTAGCCAGTGCGTTAGGCAAACTGCTAACCCCCAGTCTCTTCTCTCTCTCTCTCTCTCTCTCTCTCTCTCTCTCTCTCTTCTCTCTCTCTCTCCATTCCATCAGGTCATTAAATTAGAGTCGGAGCTACAAAATTATATACGTTTATTCAAAGTAAAGTACTAGTTGAATAATTCATGTTCTTACAGGATCATTAATGGAATGATAATAGTTCAAGTCTCACAGACAACTAACTCAGATAACCCCCCTGTATTTAAATGTCTTAATCAGTAATTAGTCACACCAATTATCTCTTCTCCAAAATATTATAGTTCCTTCCACTAGGACACTCGGTCCCCTCACTAGAATAATCTGTCCCCTCACTAGAACCGCCTGTTTAAAAGACAGGAGAACACACTAGTGAGCAGACACACAATTGTAAAGACAAAGTCAAAAGATTAAATGAAATAGAACATCTTTACAAAATGTCAAACAGACATCAAGCCATCCCTATGGCTAAAGCATAATGACACTTACCCATTACAGCTTGGAACTTCAAACATTTTAACAAATATACATTATAGAGCCATCCAGGCTCTTTCTCCCCAAGGCAGCCGTCTCCCCCGTTCTGCCTAAAACCTGCCGTTATGAACGGACATAGCTCGTACACGTACAGATGAATTCAAACTCTTCCTCAATGCCCAATTAACTGGTCACAGCCAGTTTTCAAAGGCACCTTGAACAAGCCCTCACGAACTCACATACCAACAGAACGAACATTGACCTGCCCAGAAATGATTTCTCAGCTTTCTCTAGGTGTCGCTCGGACTCTGTCTTCATCATTGGAAGTTAAAAGTGATCAGTCTGCACATTCCAAAAAAGACACAGCACATCACATCACAATGGCATATTAAACATATTAATTATAGCCCTCTTTCATCTAACAGATGCTTGGCCACTACCCTGGCTAGCCCCTGCCTAGCCATACCTCACATAAAACAGCTTATACACATCAAACACATTGGCCGGCTCAAAACACAAAATATAGTAGTAACTGCATGACTCTGGCAGTACAAAATAATGACTTTCACGGTTCATCTCCAATAATACTTGGGCGTATAAATTTTCTCTCATTTTGGACTTCCTGCACAGACGTAGCACGCTGTAGGAAGGCGAAACTTCTCCCTGCGGGAAAACATATATATATATAAATCTGATTGTTGGACTATGTATGTATGTGTGTATATTCGCTGTAGACAGCGAAAATATTGGACCGAATTGAACCAACTTCGGACCTTATATGTAGATTTTATAGGGTATGGTTTTTAGTGCTATTTTGATCCGGATATCCAGCCATGCTAAAAAATAACGATGATATTGCAGTTGAAATAATTTCGGCCAGCATATAATGTATATATATATATATATATATATATATATATATAGATATATAGTATATATATATATATATATGTATCATATATATAATATATATACTAATATATATATATATATATATATTATATATATTATATATGATATATATTTATATATAATATATATATATATATAATATATATATTATAATATAATATAAATATATATAATATAATATATATATATTATATATTATAATATATAGGATATATATATTTTATTTATATTACTATATATAATATATATATATATATATTATATATAAGATATATATTATAATATATATATCTAATAGATATATATATATATGTGTGTATATATAGTATAATATATATATATATAATATATTATATTATTATATATATATATATATATATATTATAATATATATATCTATATATATATATATATATATATTATATATATATATATATATATATAATATATATATTATATAATTTTTTACTCTATAGTATATATCTATATATATATATATATATATATATATATATATATATATATATATATATATATATATATATATATATATATGTGTGTGTGTGGTGTGTGTGTGTGTATTTTTGCGTGTATTTTTGCGTGTATTTATAGGGGACGTAAAAAACAATTTTTATATCTGTATACGTGAGTTTTATGCAGATTTATGCTTAGACTACAAACTTTACATAAAATGCCCAAGTGTAGGAGTTGATTTTTTTCACCGGAGGAAAGTTGTAAACACCTAGGGAATTTAAAACAGAAACTACTGTCCAAAAATGACAATCAATTGAAGGGAAAAAGGCGGTCCCTACCCTCCAAAAAAGTACGAAATATTGGCCACATTTTCACGAGATTCAAAAGTTATTTTATTTTTCCTTTTCTAACGATGAAACATATCACGTTGTAAAACATATTGGAATTTGATTTAGTGGAATAAAAACAAAAACTCTTCATATGAAGGCTGTAATGAAAACCCTGAATAAAGTAAGGTTTGACCTGAAACGATGACAAAGGTGTAAAGTTTTTCAAATATTGAAAGTGGCTGTTTCCTTTTCCACTGGTAATCAAATTACATGGCTTTCATTATATCGTTATTATATTATACTTATCAACATATTAATCAGCGATTCCAAGCGTGCGTTAATTATCGTACAAGTATGACAATTTGAATATTTGCAATATCACGTGCACGATGGTAGGATAATTCTATAATAAGTACAGTAATTCAGTGCAAATTCCTGATAATTTGAAAATTGTAAGGCAAAATCAAATAAGTACAGAAAATCTCTCTCTCTCTCTCTCTCTCTCTCTCTCTTTCTCTCTCTCTCTCTCTCTCTCTCTTAGCTGTATGATTTGAAGTGCGACTGTGTTAGTTATATTTATATCAAATATCTATAGAATATGTATTATGCAACTGACCTTCGAATCTCCTATTCTTTTCTTCAGCCGACCCGTGAATCCATACTTAGAGCATATTTTCACTAGTTGTATTAAGAATTGAACATTAAACTCTGACAAACCTGAGTTGAAAATAAACTTTACACATGATCTTGTCATCTGACACTCTGACACAAGGATTCATGCTAAGTTCACACATTCACGTATGAAGGCATGCATGCTCACGCATGGCGGAAATTGTGGAAGGTGACCATACACGAGGTGAATAAGCCACTCCCAACTGGACATGTGACATGGGTTGATGTGCGTAAAGCAAGAGTATTATAGTTCGCCACAAATGTACCTACTGCAGAAGCGTGATGTGACGCTTACCGGAAGTGCCCTGACAAGTGGCGGCACAGCCAAAAGTAGTGCATGGCAGAGCACATAACACCGTCGTACTTATACTGTATGTGTAACGTTGTACGTTGCTGAGTTACATCAACCTCACGTTGATCCCACGTACTGCGGGGATTAAACCCCAGCTATAAAAGGGCCGGCCAGCAGCACGTGTTGCTAGTCGCTGACTTAACACTGCAGCATCAACATATACTCCCATCCTGTTGAATCGACATGGAGGACATTGCTGAAATTCGTGAACTTATAGCTATAGTAAGTACGGATAGAAGAGAAATGTTGCTGTTCATCGTTGAATACATGCACACCATGTTATTGCTGGAGAATGCACTGGTTGCTGTAAACCACACAGTGAAAACAATGAGGCAGTAAAGGAGGGTGTGGGTGCTGCTGTACCTGCAAAAAAACAATGGAGCAAGATCACTATGATAACCTGATGGAGTTGTCAACCGAAACCCCAGACCTGTACTAAAATTTTACCTGGATTGACAGGGTCCTCTTCAACGAAATTGTTGAACAAGTCACACCCTACATTTTGAAGAAAGTGACATTCTGGAGTAAACCCGTTAAGCCAGGCCTACGTGTTGCTATCACCCTACGTTCCTTGCTACAGATGATTCATACAAGAGTCTGCAATACTCGTTCTTGGTAGCCTAAAACACTGTTAGCTACATTGTACCGGAGACCTGCAGGGCCATTGTTGCTGCCTAAAGGGATGAGGAACTGGAGGTGCCACAAACACCTGAAGCTTGGCAGGAGGTTGCACAGAGTTTTGAGGAATGGTGGAACTTCCCTCGCATAATTGGAGCTATAGATGGCAAACACATTAGGCTCCGTAACACTCCCCAAGGCGGTAGGCATTACTTCAACTACAAGAAGTTCTACTCCATGGTATTACTTGCAATTGCCGATGCTTCATACAAGTTCCTATACGTCAACATGGGTGCCATTGGGTCAGAGTCAGATGGTGGTGTATTTGCCCAGACCTGACTGGCTGAAATGCTGTTGCAACAGGAAACAAATCTTCCCCAACCTGAGGCCTGCCAGGTCAACCTAATGGATCTCCTGTGGACTATTTACTAGTTGATGATGATGCTTTTCCCCTGCAGAATTACCCTATGACGCCCTAACCCATAAAGACGCCTGCCTATCCATGGAGGAATGGATACACAACTACAGGTTGATTAAGGCATGCAGGACGGTGGAGATTGTTTTCGGGATTCTGGCAAACAGATTCTGAATACTCCACATGGCGATATGCATGTGTTCAGCATGATATTATAATAGGAAAAATCTCATGTAGACAAGAAGGAAATAAAGATCGCCTTGTCACACATACTGTCATACCTGGTAGCTGGACGAGTGACCCATCCTTAGGAGCAGCCCTTCCAACCGTGACCGGCATCACTGCAACCAGGAATCCAAAGGAACAACGGAACATGCTGAAAGAAAATTTTTCATCGGCTGAAGGCTAGTGCATTGGCAGGAGAACATGATTTAGTTACTTTCCTGCATACTTTATTGTCTAACTCACTGTATTTACTTAAATGTCTGTTCATGCATTTTGTTCAAATTGCAATATTTACTTAATATTTGTGTACTTGTATGTGTTGTAGTTATTTTGCTCTTTGTGATAATTGCTTGACATTGATTCTTGTCTGAAATGATAGTTCTATCTTTTTGAGAGTACCTTCCCTCCAATATTTGTTACATTGTATCTGACTTGCTTATTTTTTTCTGCTTTTGTAATTTTGTTTCTTTGCCCATATGTTGCATATAGTATTTTGGACTTATTTAAGATTCAGTAATATGTACTTAGATAGTCTTTTCAGGTTCATTTTGCCCTCTTTATTTGTGTACTTATATTTGTGGTAGTTAATTTAATAAAAGATATTTTTCAAATCCCATGATATATTATTTTCATCAATACTTAGTTATTGGAAAGGGGATAGAGCCAGACATGATATTGCAAATATATATTTATTTGATATAAAACACAAACATACATACAAATTTAAGAAAAATACACAGCCACTTATACAAAAATATATTACACCAGCATACAATAAATATAAGTACTATACACATCCTCGCATACATAACAAGTAAACTTAAAATTGAGACTAAATTATTCAGAAATGTGGTGTCGATTGACAGGTTGCTGAGGTCCTTCGCGGTGGAGGTCACTGTGGACCCCAATAGCTGAGCTTGTAGCAATGCCACCTGTTGTGCTGTCAGGTGAAAGGACTGACTGCCTGAAAGTGCAGGTGGTGGGCCAAAACCATGAGGAGTTGCAGGCTGGTCTACAGGCACCACAGGTGCCAACTATCCCCTGTCACCTCTGCCAGCGTATGATGAACCAGGCTCCGTGACGGCCTCGCGACGCCCTCTTTGGAGGCATGAATGTAGCACTGAATGGGGAAGAGGACTTAAATTTTTAGTGTCACCCTCAGGTGAGCAGACACCTCCTTGCAGTCATCCTCCACCTCTTCAAAATATTTGCGCCAGTAGAGGGTGCTGGGGTCACGCAGAGGTGGCTGGATGGAGGCCTTCATATCCTCCTGGAGGGCCTGTACCTTGGTATGGCCACATCCAAGACGTTGGAAACTTGCGTTTTCCTTGTCTTGGCACCTGGCTCATCAACCAGAGACACCTAGTCGTCAGTTGAGGGAGTTAGTGTAGGGGCAGGAGCGCACACAGCATCAGGCAGCCTGGAGCTTGGGTAGGGAGGTCGAAAGCAGCATGAGCAAACTGTAAAAATAGGAGGAACTATATGAGAAAATGAGATAAAATGTACTGTGAATGAATGGAAACTATGTAGTAACAATATAATCAGTAATAATTAAGCATGGAAACACAATAAAATAAGACATACCATCAGAAGTCCGAACATCTTTGGCTTCCTTTGACACACGATGTGGGGCTTGAGGAAGTGGAAGATGCCAAGGATCTACTTCTCCCGGTACATCATCCGTTTACCCGCCCCTTGGCCACTCTTCTCTGCTGTGAGCCGCCCAAAACAGCTTCTGAGGGACATAAACTATGTCCGCAGTTCTCACCCACTCATGGGAGGAACAAGTAATTGGCCCTTCTCTTCAGAGGCCCTCCAGGCCTTCCCCTTATCCTTGTATGATGTGAGGCCCTTGTTATAAATAAATTCTGCCTCCTCTTCCAGCCACTCACCAATAAGCCTTTTGTTCTCCCCCGAGAGGATGACAAAGGGGTTCTTCTTTCAGGTCTGACCTCCTGTAATAGGGCTGGCTCCTTTATGTGTTCCATTGTTGTCGTCGTCGTCATCCCTCTCGTTTTCGGCGTCCTTGGTGGCACTGGGGTCTCTCTCCAACACAAGGACAAGCTTCTCCTCCTCCTCTAGGTCGCTCTCCATCGACAGCGCACCACCTTCAAGGTGAAGCACCATAGCATCATCGCTGCTGCCTGAAGGGGGAGTAGCATTATCCGCTACTGTAGGAGGCTTTATGTAGGGGCCATATCCAGCTAGCAGAGCTCCTGGAGTTCTCAAGGCCCCCTTCCTTGTCGTCTTGATCAAAGCTCCCTTAGGCATCTTGATGTCACTGGCGGAGAAAGCAGTGGACGACAACAGAGGTGCTGGCGGAGAGAGCAGTGCAGGATGCTGTACTGGTGAGTACTGACCTGCAAGCGCGCTTCCTGCCCCTCTTATCCCAGGTCACAGTGTTGCCAATTTGTCTTGGATGTGTACAGTGATGCAGGGTTGCCGTGTCTACTCCCACGTCATGCAAAGACCCACGCGGTGCGAGGCGGGAATCCTGGAGTGACGTGGGACCACAGGTAAGGTCCTAGTGGCCACCTGGTCACCATGAGGTTGATGCCACACAGTGCAGGCCGGGCCACGCTAAATGACAGTTGATGTGGCCACACATGCATTGTTTTGAACACGTCAAAAGGTTCGTGGCTCCCAGCACGCCGCATACTGGCACACTTACATAGCATATATGGTACATTTACGTTGCATTTACTTACATATCAATTTTCCTCCATGTGTGGGCATGCATGCCTTGATACATGAATGTGTGAACTTGGCAATAATCCAAGCAAGCCTGTAGGGGGCTTGTCCCATGAGTGGATCTCCTGCGGTGCACTGTCGGCATTACTTAAGATTCTTTGCAGCGTTCCTTTGGCCCCTAGCTGAAATGTCTTTCATTCCTTTTACTGTACCTGCATTCATATTTTCTTTCTTCCATTTAAATTCCATCCTCTCCGTACAACAGATTCATAGTGAAACTGCGAGGTTTTCCACTAGTTACACATATAATGCCCTTTTGCTGTCTCTTTCCCCCTCAGCACTGAATGGCCTCAAAAGTGGCAGTGCTTGGCATTTTGCTTAAGTTCTGTATTGTGTTCTGTTTTAACTAAAGCAAATTCATATGTCCCATTCTGAGCTAAATAACACAGAAAAGTACAGGGAATTGGTTTTAATGGATGAAGCCCATTGGTAAAGATTCGTACAACAGCGTCTGGTGAATGCAACGTTTAGACAGCACGGCAACCATAATATATACATCCAAAATCACATAGCATGTTCATATGTAACCAATTACACAGCTTCATACGTCATACGTACAAACTTGCATAAGACATACACAGAGTAAGCCACAGATTTATTTATGTAAATCAAAATTTCCTGAGAATGCATCAAATTATAATCCAATAACCCGCATGAATTTTCCAACATTCTAGTTACTATCCTCTTTGTTCATAATGTTTAGCTCCCTCAATATTTAAGATTTGATTGAGATTATATATACTAAGCAACTGCTACCTAATTGGTGTCTTGATTTGATTTTGTACACCTACCAATTAGAATTTGAAATAGAAATATATATATATTTTTATTTACGCCTTTAGCTAATTATGAAAAATAGGAAGTAATTATAAAAAAAATAAGACCAAATTGTAAAATATACTATTCTATTTGATATGAACTCTATATAGTAGTAATGATGTAAATAAGATAATTTTTAAATGTTTGTAATATATCTTGGACAAAGCCACTCTGCGTAGCTGATGTTGGATATTACTGAAATCATGGTGCATGTTGCAACCAAAAGTGAACTGTTATCTGTGGGAAAATCCCATGATTTTTAGTAAAATAACAAGGTAGAAATATGATATTTTGAGTGCAATCACCTCGAGCATATTATGTCATTACTGCTATTATCCTTATTTTGTCATTCAAAGTTTGTAATTTCTCAAATGCAACCAGTGTTTGACATTGTCTTTTTTGCCTTGTACATTTTATGTGTTTAACCTCATTTGAACTACATTCCTATGTTACATGATAACCGCATAGTTACCACAGACTCCATTGTTATTTTTGGACTTGCATTCCTTCTAAACATTCCATAACTCTGCAGTTAAAACAGGTCAGCACATGATATCTGCGACTTATATTATAAGTTCCCTTTCGTAGCATAATTATCACCATTTTCATGAGTAGATTATCGAATTTCAGGAACATGTTTTTTTAAAACCCTGGACAGGGATCGTGGGTCGTGCGCGACCCAAGGAGTGTTTCAAAAAACATGTTTTTTTCCCATAAATTATCACCCATGTCGAATGCAGGTGTAATCGACCTGCAGATGGTTAGTATGCTGTCAGGTTTGATGGTGAGCAGACGTGCCAGCCCCTCTCTTCAGTGCATCCCTATTTTCTGAGGAACCACTCGGGTCAAGGACAACCCACATCTTAGTAGAAAGGTTAGTGATCGAAAATCAAAGTTATTACATAACAGTTTCTCAATGAACAATATGTATAGTCATGTGACTTTGTTGTGTTGGAAAGTCTAGCTGGGTCCTATATCTAAGTGATACACCACAAACCGAGTGGCAGAGATGCCACATACCGCCATATTGTCCAATTTGCTTCGAGTGCCACTTTTTGCATTTTTTGGAAAAAGCAAAGTTTTTAGATAAACATCAGATATTGAGTATTATTCATTCTAATCGTGCTATGTACTATTGGAATATGTCGGACGATGATGTTTCTATAAAATGAATGCCTTTGTGAATGCATTATCACGTCGTAAATGCGCTCAAGGTCACGTGACCTTGTAGTGCCAATTTCTGTGTTTTTTTGCGAATAGCAAAGTTATTACGTAGCCAATTCATGTCGGACTGTGTGCATAATAGCTAATTAGTGTATTTTTTTTATATTGTAAATTGTTTCGGGATGTTTATGGGTCACGTGAGCAACTCTGGGAGCAGCAGAAATATTGTCTAATTTCTTTCGAGTGTCATTTTTTGAAGTTTTTGCTAAAAGCAAAGTTTTTAGGTAAATGTCGGATACTGAGTATTGTTCATTTCAATCGTATTTTGTACTGTTGGAATATGTCGGAGGATGATGTTTCTTTAAAATGAATGCCTTTGTGAAGGCCTGCGTCTTACGTACGACCTACGATATGCCCTTATGGTCACGTAACATTCAAGTGTTAATTTTTGTGTTTTTTTGCGAAGAGCAAAGTTATTACGTAGCCAATACGTGTAGGACTGTGGCATAATAGCTAATTAGTATAGTTTTTTTATATTGGGAAATGTTTTACTATGTGCGTAATCATGTATGGGAGACGTTTTACTTCGTATGCTGTTTGTAGCAAACGTGTGCGCGACCTTGGTAGTGGCTGAGGTGCCATATCGCCAATAATCCATACGTCTTTGAATGCCCTTTTTTTATGAAAAAAGCAAAATTATTAGGTAAACGTAGCATATTGAAATTGAACAGTGTTCATGCTAGTAGTGTTGTTCATTTTTATCGCGTACGTGCTCTGGGCCATTGTATGCGAAGATTCCGTTTACCTTCTTTTTCCCCTTTTCCGTGCTCATTTCTAATGTTTTTGCCTCTCTCTCTCTCTCTCTCTCTCTCTCTCTCTCTCTCTCTCTCTCTCTCTCTCTCTCTCTCTCTCTCTCTCTCATGCCTCTTTGATCCTTTATGATTAGTGTTTCGTATATTCGTGGGTCTCTCTCTCTCTCTCTCTCCCTTTGTTTTAGTGTTTCACACATTTCTGGGTCTCTCTCTCACTCTCTCTCTCTCTCATCCTTTGTTTTAGTGTTTCGCATATTTCTGGGTCTCTCTCTCGCTCACTCTCTCTCTCTCTCTAATGCCTCTTTGATCCTTTATGTTTGTTTCGTATATTTGTGGGTCTCTCTCTCTCTCTCATACCTTTGTTTTTTTAGTGTTTCGCATATTTCTCTCTCTCTCTCTCTCTCTCTCTCTCTCTCTCTCTAAAATGAATCCATCTCATCTTTGAAAGCTATAGTAAGTAAAGCGCTCTCTCTCTCTCTCTCTCTCTCTCTCTCTCTCGCCATATAAATAATTCCATCTCATCTCTGAAAGCTGTAGTAAGTAAAGCTCTCTCTCTCTCCTTCTCTCTTGTTGTGCGTAAACATCTCTCTCCCCCCCTCTCTCTCTCTTTGGTGTGCGTAAACATCTCTTCTCTCTCTCTCTCTCTCTCTCTCTCTCTCTCTCTCTCTTTTGTTGTGCGTAAACACCTGCGTGACCGACCTTGGAAGTGGCTGGGATCCCATATATTGACATTTGATCCATTTCCTTTCGAATGCCCCTTTCTGTGTGTGTGTGTGTGTGTGTGTGTGCGTTTTTTTTAAAAGCAAAGTTATATGGTAAACACTGCGAAGAGAACAGGGTTCATGCTATTATAGTTTTGTTTTATTATTGGAATATGTTGGAGGGTGGTGTGTTGTATCGCGTACGTGCCCGGGGTAATGTTTGTGCTGATTCCGTTTGAGTGCTCATTTCTAATTTTTTTTTTTTGAGTGCTCATTTCTAATTTTTTTTTTTTTTTGAGTGTTCATTTCTAATTTTTTTTTTTGAGTGCTCATTTCTAATTTTTTTTTTTTTTTTTTTTGAGTACTCATTTCTAATTGTTTTTTTTTTTGTGCTCATTTCTAATTTTTTCGAGTGCTCATTTCTAATTTTTTTTGGAAGTTGCCCATCTAGAGACGACCACAAGACGAACACAGCATGTTTGCGATGCAACGGGCCTGTCTGCCTACAGCATCAAACTGTCTTGTGTCCGAAGTGTGTGCCTCGTACGTAGGTAAGTTACATCATGAAACTTTTTTACAACTTGTTTGCATAAATGCTATAATTTTAATCTTTACAAAATATATATCATCCATTTTTTACCTAAAATACTGCAATAGTTTATTTTTCCTTTTTGTCGATATATCCAAATGTTCTAAAATATTCCCTTTTCGAAATATTTCTTTTTGATGACTGCAAAATAATTTTCAAACATCCAGCAAGCCACCATAATAGTTTTATGCAAATCAATATATAATTAGATAGCTAAGTAACACATTGAAAATTTCATTCCATTCCTCCATTTCAGGTAGCAAATTTGGCCGTCGCACTTGTCGTGGGTGGGGGCCCATTTACTGTACATATCCATTAGGTAAGTTGCATACCGCTATATATTCTTGTTCTCTATAGAATTTATGATATTCTGGTAGATTTTCATGCATAAATATCATATCTTATAGTAGTTACAGCCATTTTTATAAGAAATTTTCATTGTAAAACAAGGAGGTCAACAATTGACCTTTACATTAGAGTAATTTTTTTGGGTCAGATTTTTTTTTTTTGATGATTGCAAAATAATGTTGAAACATCCAGCAACCCATCATAATAGTCTTATGCAAATCTGCGCATAATTAGGTAACTAAATAAAACATTGAAAATTACATTCCATTCCTCCATTTCAGGTAGCAAATTTTGGCCGTCGCACTTGTCGGGGTGGGGTGGGCCCATTTACTGTACATATCCATTAGGTAAGTTGCATACCGCTATATATTCTTGTTCTCTATAGAATTTGTGATATTCTGGTAGATTTTCATGCATAAATATCATATCTTTAGTTACAGCAATTTTTATAAGAAATTTTCATGGTAAAACAAGGAGGTCAACAAATGACCTTTACATTATAGTAAGTTTCTTACTTGTCGTGGGTGGGGGCCCATTTACTGTACATATCCATTAGGTAAGTTGCATACCGCTATATATTCTTGTTCTCTATAGAATTTGTGATATTCTGGTAGATTTTCATGCATAAATATCATATCTTATAGTAGTTACAGCCATTTTTATAAGAAATTTTCATGGTAAAACAAGGAGGTCAACAAATGACCTTTACATTATAGTAAGTTTCTTGGGTCAGATTTTTTTTTTTGATGATTGCAAAATAATGTTGAAACATCCAGCAATCTACCATAATAGTCTTATGCAAATCTACGCATAATTAGGTAACTAAATAACACATTGAAAATTACATTCCATTCCTCCATTTCAGGTAGCAAATTTGGCCGTCGCACTTGTCGTGGGTGGGGGCCCATTTACTGTATATATCCATTAGGTAAGTTGCATACCGCTATATATTCTGGTTCTCTCCAGAATTTGTGATATTCTGGTAGATTTTCATGCATAAATACCATATCTTATAGTAGTTACAGCCTTTTTATTTTTGATAATTTTCATGGTGAAAATAGCAGGTAAAAAAGTGAACTTTAGATTTGGCCCTGATATAACATGTAATATCATCTTTGTTCAAATATTTTACATAATTACTTTTTAGGATAATATGACTTTATTCTGTATCAAAAATGCAATCCCACTTCCTAATTTACATATAGGTACAAAAAAAAAAATCGTGAAAATTTGCCTGTTTTTGGATTGGCAAAAAAAAATTTTTCACCTTTTTTACAATCCTTTGGCAGATTTTGACCTCTATGGACCCAACACCTTTTCTGGCTGTGGAGACTTGTAAATTGTAGTTTTAGGAAGGATTCCCTCAATTTATTTTTTTATATAGCTTATTTTGTATTTTTTTATAAAAACATTATTTTTGTAAAGTTATTTTTTGTTCTTATAACTATTTTTTTTAAAAAATATTTGTAATAAATATTAAATTTGTAAATGGGTATTATTTATCTCTTCAGTAGTATAGTATTATCTTTAAACTAATTTTAGAAACTATAATGTACAGCAAAAATGAAGTTACTGATTTTTGGCAAATTTTTCAAGACGCTCGGGTCGAGGTTAACGGGGTAGCGAAATAGCGATACCTGTCCAGGGTTAAAAGGGTCATGCAAACTGCTGCAGGTTTGTCAGATAACCTTATCTTCATATCAGGGGTTAACCTTCGGTTAAAGTTTATATCATCCGCTTCATCAATCACATCTTTAATAATGAAGTACCCCTTAAGGTGTTAGTGCTGTCATTGCACCTCACACGGTACACTGTAGGCATTATTTAATTTAAAGTTCATTATAGCATCCTTTTAGCCCCTAGCAGCAACCCTTTTCATTCTTTTTGCTGTACTTCCGTTAATGATCTTTTTCTTCCATCTTACCTCTCACATTCTCTTAACAATTGTTTCATAGTGCAACTGCCAGGTTTTCCTTTAGTTGCGCCTTTAAAACTTCTATTCTCAGTTTTCATTTCAGCGCTGAAATCCCTTATAGGTACCAGTATTTGTATCATTATTCTTGGTTTTGAATTTCCCACTTTTTTATTTTGGTACTTTCTACCATGTCATGTAACCTGGTCGCATGCATCATCTGTGCTGCCTGTATCAGCGAAATAGACAACAGCAATACCAGTAGAGGTAGACTTCGTTGCAATTAATGGAACATCCCTACGGTGCGTTGGCAATCTCATATTTCTTACCAGCGATTTTTACCTGAAGCCAGTTTAGATGTTATTCTTAGTTAATTGTTTTCTTAGACTTTATATGTATATATAAGTTTTCTTCTCCATATTAGGAGATGTAATTTCCACTTTAATTTCTATGACTTCCATCTTCTTCATAAGGTTATCAGTCTTTTAAGTCAACAAACTGGAAGTTCAGTTTCATCGTCTGGTTCATTCTGCTTACTCTGATTTAGCAATTTTTGCATCTTGCCCAGCAGTCCCTTTAGCTCGTATCTAAGTTTCCTTCACTCTCACAAATATTGAGTTTTTGCCTTTCTTTATATCCATTCACTAAGGAGCAGCATTTATGAAAACAGTTAGAGCCGGGTAATTAGTAATTTCACTATCCTGTTGCTGTTGTCAATGATGCTGTTCAAAAGAACACTTTCTGTAATACCACTCATCACATTTGCATCATATCCAGTCCTTATAATGTTTTCTGTCGAGTTAGCAACAAGGCAAAACAGCATTATCCTTCTATTAAACATAATGTGTTATCATTGATGCTCATATTTTCCACTGAATAATTTTTTCATGTGGGACACTATTGCCGAATAAAATGTTAAGAGTTGCTTCACTCAACAAACATGAGCACAATTAAAGCATGTCCGCTCACTACCACCGCTAGACAAACAATTGTTACGTATATAAGAGCCTTTCTGTGATTTATTATTATTATAATACTAGCTGACCAACCCGGCACCTCCCGGGAAATATCTGATTACTTCCGATAAACACATACTCTCTTTCTCTTATTACTCTCACTAGCTGACCCAACCCAGCGCTGCTTTGGATAACTCTGAATGACAACTGATAAACTCTCTCTCTCTCTCTCTCTCTCTCTCTCTCTCTCTCTCTCTTCCCCCTTCCTCTCCTCCCCCCCCCCCCCTCCCCCTCCTTTGTCCTCCTCCCCCCCCTGTTCCCTCCCCCTTTCCCTGAAATCTCTTCTCCCCCTCCCCCCCCCGTCTCTCTCTCTCTCCTTTCTCCCTTTTCCCCACTTGCCTTCTCTTCTCCACCATTTCTTCTGTCTCTCCATTTATCTACCTGACACCCACTCTGCTCTCTCTCTCTCCTCTACTCCTCGACTCCTATACTCAAATTACATCGCGTCTCTCTATCCATTTATCTCCTACCTGACACCCCCTCTGCTCTCTCTCTCTTCCTCTCTCCCTCGCTCCTTTCTCTCACTTGCTCCTTCTCTCTCCAACCATCTCTGTCTCTTTCATTCTTTACTCTCACTAGTACAAACTCTCTCTCTCTCACTAACTTTTACCATCTTTCTCCTACCTAACACCCCCACTACTCTCTCTCTCTTCCTTTCCCGTATTTCTCTCTCTCACTCTCTCATTAACCATCTCTGCCTCTTTCCCTCTTTCTTCTCACTAATACTATCTCTCTCTCTCTTCTCTCTCTCTCACCTAACATCCTCTCTCTCTCTCTCAGTCTCTCTCTCGATCTCACTCGTCTCTCTCTCTTCTCTAACCATCACTGTGTGTCTCCCTCTTTCTTCTCACTAATACCAACTCTCTCTCTCTCTCTCTCTCTCTCTCTCTCTCTCTCTCTCTCTCTCCTCTTAAACACCCACTCTTCTCGGTCTCTGTCTCTCTCTAACCCTCCCTGTGTTTTTTTCCTCTTTCTTCTCCTTAACACCCCATCTACTCTCTCTCACTTCCTCTCTCTTTCATTCTCTCTCTGTCAACCCCCTTCTCAAATTCCACCCTCTTTGATGTCATTGATGTTTACCTTATAGTATTCTTTTCCAAATGATAAGTCATATTTATATAGAAATTATGTATGATAAATTCGAAAAGTAACTAAGTCTACAGGCATAACAGATCCATTTCACAGGCAGAACCAGCTCCATTTCAAGGAATTCCTTCTCAGCCCCATCCCCTTCAGAGGAGGGGGGGTTGGTTGGTGGAATGAAACCTTATTATAAACCATCTTAAGGGTCCCCACTATAATCCATTGCCAAATTTAGTGCCCGTCGGACCAGCTGTTTGGCCGTGATTGAATGACAGTTGGATGGACGGACGGACGAACAGACATAACACCCATTATATTAAGAAGATAGTGCTTCTCACCCCCCTTACTATTGCGGCTGAACTTAGACTTAAAGGGCTTAAGGAGTATCACTATTCATCTCGGGAACCTTGAGAACTGTGGATTAGACACTAATATCTGTCGTTTTCTATCATTTTTTCACCTCGCCCCCCATTCCCACACCTACCACCGCTTTTCTCACACCTTCACACACACACACACACACAATATATATATAGATATATAATATATATTATCTATATATATATATATATATCTATATATATATATGTGTGTGTGTGTGTGTACACACACACACACACATACACACACACCACATATATATATATATATATATATATATATATATATATATATATATATATATTATATACTATATATATATATATATATATAATATATATATATGTGTGTGTGTGTGTGTGTGTGTGTGTGTGTGTTACAAACACACACACACACACACACACATATATAATCTATATATATATATATATTTAATATATATAAACAGTGAGGAGTGTTGCCCCGCCCCCCCCCCCCCCTTTTCATATTTGGTATGCGTTTAGCCAAAGCGTAAGGCGAACTGGTTACACTCAGTCCCTCCTCTCTCTCTTCTCTCTCTCTCTCTCTCTCTCTCTCTCTCTCTCTCTCTCTCTCCATTCCATCAGGTCATCAAATCGGAGTCGGAACTACAAAAATAGACATTTATTCAAAGTAAAGAACTAATTGAATGATTCAGGTTCTTAAAGGATAATTAATGGAATGATAATAGTTCAAGTCTCACAGACAACTAACTCAGATAACCCCCCGGTATTTATATAGTCTTAATCAGTAATTAGTCACACCAATTATCTCTTCTCCAAAATATTATAGTTCCCTCCACACAGGACACTTAGTCCCCTGACTAGGACACAATCCCCTCAATAGAACACACAGTCCCCTCACTAGAACCGCCTGTTTAAAAGACAGGAGAACACACTCGTGAGTACACACAATTGTAAAGACAAAGTCAAAAGATCAAATGAAATAGAACATCTTTACAAAATGTCACACCATCCCAGAAAAAAGATATCAGCTTTATTCAGCTGTCGCTCGGACTCTGTCTCCATGAGAAGTTAAAAATGATAAGTCTGCACATTCGTTAAAGTCACAGCACATCACATTATAATGGTATATTAAACATATTATTAATCATAGCCATCTTTTATATAACAGATGCTCGGCAACCTAGAATTGCTAGCACCTGCCTAGCCACAGCTCACATAAAACAGCTTATACATATAAAACACATTGACTGGCTCAAAACACAAAATATAGCAATAACTGCACGTCTCTGGCAGGACAACGTAATGTCTATCATGCTTCATCTCCAATAATCGGGTGCAGAAATTTTTCTCATTTTGGATACTTGAATATCCCTCTTTGTCTGCAACTGCCTGCGCAGACTTAGCACGCTGTACGAAGGCGAAACGTCTCCCTGCAGAAGACATCCAAACGGCTTATGTAGACCCAAAACGCTGTAAAACCCTGTAGGTACCCTGAGCAAACGACAGCAACATCTCTGCATCAGCTGGTGGGCGTCTTGCTAGCGTAGGGGAACGACGATTGTGGTGTGTTTAAGTATGCCAGTCAAGTCATAGGTCAATCAAAAAAGAAAATTAACCCCAGACATACTACATCTATCAAATAATGACCACAAAAATTCAGAAATGCTAACTGAACTTCTCCCAATTAACTCCATTTAATATGACCACTAAATCATAAGTCATTTTCACAACTCCGCAATAAAACATTAAGTTCTCTAACTTAATTCTCCAAACTCGTACACCAGCACACACAACCCAGAATTCAGACTCACAGGAACTCCACGGACTTCTGCACTCATTTCAAACTCGCAAATTCTCACAAGTAAAAAAAGAAAAAAGTAATGAGCCCAAGAAAAAAAAGTCACGTAACGAGCCCAACCCCAAAATTATCACACTGAAAAATGTTCTCTCAAGCTCTGATATTTCAACAACCCACAAAACCAGTAAAAATCTCCAATGTTTAACAGCAAAAACCCCTCACTGCTCACATAATTAATTACAATGAGACTTAATGTCAAACGCCCATCTATGTAAATCTCAACCCTGATAAATTACATCTCCCATCCAAAAAGAAATGCTATTTAAAGCTCAATCCCCAATTACATCTCTCGTAGGAAAAGGAAAAAAAATAAAAATAAAAATAATAATAATAACAGCAATAATAATACCTGAATTCTCCCCATCACAAAGCACTTGATATATGCATGATATACATAACCCCGCGTTTTCCCCAACAAATGCAATATGCATAGTTACGGAATTTTCCCATCGCAACTTTTCAAGCTATCGGACACAGCCAGAAAGCAAACCCTTACACATGCACTTTCATGAAATGCTATGGCCAACATTTCCAGATATTGCAAAAACTCTGAGCAATCACCACTAGAGGAAAAGAGTCATCACACTGGACTCATCACAGCGGACACATCAGGTGCTCGAACTGCAGCATAAAAATGTCCAGTCAGACTTCCAACTTCGGAAACCCATGATTCTCAAAAAAACAGTTCACGTAAGCACATTCCACAAAATTATATCCAGGATATATCGAAGGTGTTAAAAATTTGTCTCAAAGACAACTCTCACATGATACTGCCCAATTATATAAAAAATGATCACCTATTCGGGATAAAAAAAACTACGATAAACTCGTAATTCAGCAATTATATGCCTCCAAAAATAACACACTAGTGAATATAAAAAAATCACATCTCCATAGGACCCCAATGCAGTAATGCCACTCGCCTCCAACTAGTCACGAAACCAAAAAGAACCACAGAACCCTTCTCATGGCTTGAAAAACTCCAGGAATTCAACTAAAAAAATCATAACCACAAAAAAAAGGTCACCCGCAAAGATTAATGCCACCCACATATATATATAAATCACCATCTTAATAGTAATACCACCCCAGTGATAAAAATATTTCCCCCATTTAATTAATAACCACACCACACCATATTCCCTCTTATTTCACCAATAACCACGTGTTAATAAAACCACCACTCTAGTAACAAAAAATACTTACCTCTATTTCTCCAATAACTCTATGTGGAATAAAACAAGCTTCCAAAAAAATATATCTCCAAGCAGGATAATAAAAAATGTAACTCCATCTCCAAAAAAATGCACTCAAAGCATCTAGCTGACACACTAAAAAAATATTGCCACATATCTCCTCAAAAGGGTGTCTCCATTTGCAACAAAGATGGCTGCAAAATAATTGAACTAAACATAGCTCTCACCACCATAGGCAAATATCAAATGGCCAAAATATTATATCTCCCATATATTTATTATATCTCAAATTATATCTCCAAAATAATATACCTCCAATTCTCCAGAGAATAACTCAATGTTATAGTAAAAAACTATAACCTCTCTGTTTAGCATAACTGCTAAGAAAGGGCAAAAACTCGGCAAATAAAAATTGTCCAGGAAATTCTAGAAAAAATCACCAATGTGCCACAACTCATTATAACAAAACTCCAAATTCAAAGTGTCTAACCAAAGACTTCTCCATATGCACTATGGCATAGACCACTAGAAACCACTATCTCTGGCAAAGTTGTCCCAAATACAACAAAAGTATTGTGCAAGAAACCCACAACTTCTGGAACACAAATATCCAGAAAAAAATGTAGTGCCATTTCGTATGCATTCAAAAAATGCAAAAATTCTCCTATAAATCTCTCTTCAGCATCAAACAGCGGAAATTATAAACACGTTCCCGAACAATGACTCTAAGTCACGAACTGGGATATTAAAAAAATAATTCACACAAACTTGAGAGAAAAAATAAATTCAAATTCACCCATGACAAAAGAAACTTACGTCAGCAATGGCTAACTTCCAAAAAAGAAAAAAAAAAAAAATCAACGGCACTGTTAACTATCCCTGTGACTCACGTAGATGTCAAGCAATTCTCTGCTGAACTCATAAAAAAAGAAAAAAAAAGTGTTGTTAGTACCTCCCAAATTAAAAAAATAAAAATAAAATAAAATACAACACCACCCTTGATAGCATTACGACACCCATGTTAGTATATAAAAAATCACCAGTATTAGTATAAAAAACATCACCAATGTTAATGCTTGCCCATTCACCAAAAATTCAGCACAAAATTCACCAGAAGTTCAGCAAAATTCAGCATAATTCACCAAAAATTCAGCCAGATTCATCACCATGAACTACTGACATGTTTTCCAAAGTCATAGAAACTCAATAAATAATTAACCACAAAACTTCTCCCATAATTCATTGCAATAATTCTCCATAATATAATTATCTGTAATAATTATAAAATAATCTCCCATGAAATATCTCAAATAATGATAATTCTACTCAAGTACCTCTCCTGTAAAATATCTCAAGTAAGGGCATTAATATTGCCAATCCCCCAGTATACACCAATATGTAAGTGTTACATAATAAAAATATGGAGTGTTATTCCATATATATAAAAAACTAAAACTATGATTAATTAAAACCAGTGACCCAAGAGGTCAACTAGATTGCTTGCAGGAATGTGATCAGACCAGATCAGATAAAGTAGGCTAAGATGACGTGTTGTACTCAGTCAGTGTCTAGTGCTGTCACCTGTGGTCATTCATTTGTTTGTAAACTATAGCCCAAGCGTCTTGCTTGCGGCAACCACCGTGACCTATAATTCAAACGGCCTACATGACTTGTAATCTATGTCATCTGTGTGTATGTTCATATATTCGAGCTACTGCCTGCTTCCTTTTATGATTTGTAAACCAGATTGTCGGGAGAAGTGATCAAGCCATCATCATTAGAAGACCTGTCCATTTTTATCTGAGCTTCATCATATAGAATTCTATCAGCCATCATCATTGGCAGACCTGTACAATCCTATCTGATATTCATCATGTAATCTCAGAAGAATAGATGTATTTTTGTACTCGGTGTTTTCTACTAGAAACCTCACATCAGAAAGAGATTGAATGAACTTAGAAATTATCATCATGAGTTTGAACACATCTCAGTCGTCATAACCAAAGAAGATATTGACTTCGTAAGTTATCATCGAACCCCAAGACATAACCTCACAGGGCGCCTTATTATACAAAGGCAACAGCCCTAAAAAAATATTGCCACACCCAAAATCAACACCACTTCCCCAGTATTCACCAAATACAACACGAGGCACCCATCCACCACCAATGGCGACACTGCCTGATAACATCAGTCAGCAATCATCATCAATCAGCACCACAGGGCATCACCATTCAGCAATGGCATCACCAATTGACAACATCAGTCATCACCACTTAGCACCATTTTAAAGTAATCTCTCCAACACCAATCAAATCTCCATTAAAAAAAATAATAACTTCTGTGTCCCCATTATAATTGTGCCCTCCAAAGCACAAGGAAAAAATTACACCACATCCCATATGTATATCATTTCCTTTCCTCTTCACTCAAGAGAAAGAAAATCTCTTTAAAAAAAAAAAACCCTACGGGCATCTCACATCATCAACCAATCATTATCAGCGGACGTCCTTTGGCATTGGAAATTTCCTTATTCAAGAGCAAACTTGTCCCCAATGCCCCGACACACACAAAAAAGTAGGAATTCACCCCCCACTAGAAAAAAAAAAAAAAAAAAAAAAAAAAAAAAAAGTTTCACCTTCCCGGTCAAGTAATGGCCCCTGAGGCAGACCACTACTACCCTCCCCTTGCAATACCCCTGTGGGCCGGTTCAGCTGAAATTGCGCTGACCGTGTAAGGTCAAGTGGCCGCTCTGTGTCTCCAAGCAAAAAATCCAATTCAAGCACAGTTTTGCATGTATGAAAACCGTTCATACACATGCATATATTAACCCTTTCATGTCCAACTGACGTAATAGTACGTAAAAATACTCTATCCCCTATCTATCCAACTGATGTAGCGGTACGTAAAATTTACCGAAATTTTTCGTACGTGTGGTAGGGGCATTTTTTTTTCATTTTCGGACAAGTAGCGATTTCCATAGGCTAGATCATACCTTGGACCGTGTATCTCGGGTATCAATACGCCAGCAAAGTAGTTTCTGTACTGCGCATGCTCAAATCCCTGGCGTAGTAAAATTCTCACAATGAAATCAGCTGATCGCACCTACACTTCCCTCTCAGTGACCCCAAAGCCATTTTTCTTAACTCTCCCTTTATTCTTCAACTTTTCCTCTACATTTTCGTATATTTACAAAGTAATTTCTATGAAAAATAACCGAGATAGGGCTCTTCAAAAAATTTTTATTCTAGCAATAAATGTTGACAACGGTAAAAATTTTTTTCGTTTTGATCAATTTATAATGTCAAAATGAAACTGTTGCCTTATCCAAAGCCATTTTTCTTGACCTTCCCTTTATTCTTCACGTTTCCTCTACATTTTCGTATATTTACAAAGGAATTTCAATGAAAAATAACCGAGATACGGCTCTTCAAAAAAAAAAAAAAAAAAAATTTCTAGCGATAATTCTCAATATGCGCCGGGCAGAGCGCTATGTTTCTTATCCTCTTTTCTATCAATTTTTTCACAGGCTGGACTTATTGGTTTTCCATTGATTTATATGTCGATATTTAGGGAATTTTATTGGCTTTCTCATAAAAAATAAATAATTTGCCTGACTTTCATAGTTTTTGGGGTTAGGAACAAAAATATATAAAAAAAGTAAAGATTTTTTAGTTTTTTTGTTAAGTAACTCACATTTTTTCATATTTAGAGGGCTGGGACTCTTATTCTGACTATTCCACCATAAAATACTCACATTTAGAAAAAAAGGACAGCAAAATGAACGTTGTTGGCATAAAATTTATATTTTTGCTGAATTTTCAAATTTATAATTTTTTCGCACTGTCGAGCGCTACCAGACACCTCGGATATCTGGGGACACAGTGCTCAAAACTAAGCGGATATGAAAGAATTAAACAAAGACGAATGCGTCTCTTTTAACATGCGCCAATAAAAAAACACATCACTTTCTACTCCTATGGGGAAAAAAATGTGGTATCCTAAACCAATCCCACAACACAAAATGATTAATAAAAAAAACTCCCAGTACTCAAAAAACACATTGTAACACTCACCCCTTCACAATGAGAGAAAACCCGGAATCTGCGCAATTATAAACACGCGAATCTTGTCTGCACAACGCAAACGCTCTCGGCGAGAAGGCACTCACAAAATCGTAGTCCTAACTGACTGACCAACCGAGCCCGAGGCATCACCATGGGCAAATTTGATGACTCCAGTACAATCCTTTCCGCCTCATTACCACAGTTAACGGACGGATATTTCTCATTCTCTCTCACTTAGTAACTGAAATCTAACAATTTTCCACAATCTCACAAAAGGCTTTTTCGTTCGACCACCGCTGCCCACCACTATTAACAGCGAGGAGCGTCGCCCCCCCCCCCCCCCCCCCCCACTGCTATTTTCATATTTGGTATGTGTTTAGCCATAGCGTAAGGCGAATTGGTTACGCTCAGTCCCTCACTCTCTCTCTCTCTCTCTCTCTCTCTCTCTCTCTCTCTCTCTCTCTCTCTCTCTCTCTTCCATCAGGTCATCAAATCAGTCAGAACTACAAAAATAGGCATTTATTCAAGGTAAAGAACTAATTGAAGGATTCAGATTCTTACAGGATAATTAATGGAATGATAATAGTTCAAGTCTCACAGACAACTTACTCAGATAACCCCCCGGTATTTATATAGTCTTAATTAGTAATTAGTCACACCAATTATCTCTTCTCCGAAATATTATAGTTCCCTCCACACAGGACACTTAGTCCCCTCACTAGGACACACAGTCCCCTCACTAGAACACACAGTCCCCTCACTAGAACCGCCTGTTTAAAAGACAGGAGAACAGACTCAGCACACACAATTGTAAAAACAAAGTCAAAAGTTCAAATGAAATAGAACATCTTTACAAAATGTCAATAACAGAGTAAGCCATATCTTTGGCTAAAGCATAACAACACTTACCTATTACAGCTTGGAATATCACTTAAACAAAAATACATTATAGAGCCATCCAGGCTCTTTCTCCCCAAGGCAGCCGTCTCCCCCATTCTTGGCTAAACCATGCCATTAAAAATGGACATAGTTCATACACGTACACATGAATTCACACACTTCGTCAACGCCCCAAGTAACTGGTCACAGCTAATTTTCAAATGCACCTTGAACAATAGCGTCTCGAACTCACATACCCACTGAACGAACATTGACCTGCTAAGTAAGCATCTTAGTGTCACACCATCCTAGAAAAGAGATATCAGCTTTATTCAGCTGTCGCTCGGACTCTGTCTCCATGGGAAGTTAAAAATGATAAGTCTGCACATTCTAAAAAAGTCACAGCACATCACAACATTATAATGGTATAATAAACATATTATTAATTATAGCCCTCTTTTATAACACACACACACACACACACTATATATATATATATATATATATATTATAATATAATATATATGATATATATTATATATATATTAATAATACATACATTTATATATATATATATCTCTTATATATATATATGTATATATGATTATCTGATAATAGTATTGATCATATATATATACTCTTATATATATATAATATATTATTATTTGAATTATTCCCATATATATATTATATATTTATATATAATAATATATTATATATAGTATATATTATATATTATTATCTGGTATATATATATATATATAATATATTATATATCTATAATATTATATATATATACATCTGAGCAATGTGCGTAAAATGCATAACTTGTCTATGGTAGGGTAGTGTATACGTACCCTTGATGAGTTTTCTTGTTACACCGGATCATCCTGACGCCGGGTGATTAATCCCTAAAGTTACGTGAACTATTCCTTTTACAAAGACCATCCTTTTTTAGAATTTTCATCTCACCATGCAGGGTATGCTTTTTCTATTTAGTATTTGCCAAATTTAGTACGACACAAAAAAAGAAAAAAATAAGGGTGATCCGAGCATTCTCATCCATGTTATGTTTTTGATGAGAGGGAGAGAGAGCGAGCGAGTTGCTGCTGCTGCTGCACAATTTTATTTTATGTCCGAATTCGTGCTTATTGATAAGAATCCAGTAAAATGCATATGCTAACATACATATTCTGTGTCTAAGGAAATGATGGATATATTTGTAAATGTGACACGTGAGTTACATTGATTGATAGAGCTGGTTCCATGGATTGATAGAGATGGTTCCATGGATTAATAGAGATGGTTCCATGGTAAAAAATGGTCACATTAAAGATCAGTGACTTAACAACTTTCGAAGACATAGATTAGAAAAGAAAATCCACTACCCTAAAGAAAGACTTTAGGGTAGTGGATGAAATGAGGAAGATTCGCGTTTACAATTTCCGTGTTTGCCAAGATCCTTTGTTGGGGGGAGATATTCATTTATCATGTGCATTCCTTTTAGTGCTTTTATTATTTTCTTTTCTAATTTACCATGTTTTTAACTTGTTCATTAGCTTTACAGATTGAACTGTTTTTGGGAGGCTTAGGTTTGATTTCCACATCATAGATAAAATAGGTACAGGAGTTTGTCAGCTACCAACTTGAGTGATGTTTCCGAAGGTATGTGAAAACGAGGTTGTATGGGTGTTCTTCCATACGAGAGAAATGGTGGCAGGCGGTAAAGACGCATATGGACAGTGTTGTGAATCCATGCCGAAGAGAGAGCATGAATGAGATAGGCATTTTGAGATAGGTATACATTTTTTTTTAATAAGGCGTTACCTGGCGATATTGACATTTCGTGGTTGATCACGAGCTTGCACTTTTGGGTAGGAGCGATTATTGTGTCGTTTTTTTAACAGTCAGTTTGTATTAATCAGTGGATGATTGTTCTTAGGCGTAATTATCTATATATATATATATATATATATATATATATATATATATATATATATATATATATATATATATATATATATATATATATATATATATATATATATATATATATAGATATATAGATATATAGATATATGATATAGATATATATATATATATATGTAGATATAGATATAGATATATATATATATATATATATATATATATATATATATATATATATATCGTATATATATATATATATATATATATATATATATATATATATATATGCTTTTAATAGAAGTGTAAGCGTAACTTTGCGAATTTTGGGATATTATTTATTTCTTTTTTGCGGGGGCCTTGGTTTCTTAATTTGTGATTGATCAAAATTTTCTTTCCTTTCTCTTTCTGTTTTCCTTTTTTTAATTTGTTTTTGTTTTGCTTTTTTATTTGAAACATACGTCGGTTGTGTATGCGTGGGATTTAGGGAATTGTGGAATTCCTGAATTTCGTGAATGGAGACAGGCGTCCGTGCCTGGTTTGCAACTTCAGCATATATCGTTTGTGGTCGGCCAGTGGTGATATTGAAGAATATTTTACCTCGGGGGATT
>NC_087200.1:102059094-102061594 GCF_015104395.2 Macrobrachium nipponense | reverse complement strand
TGTGTGGCCATTTAAATGTACATATAGTTTGGTTTGTATGTCAGTCAAGCCTCTTCTTCCTTCTCCTCCTCCTATTTCT
Organism: Macrobrachium nipponense; assembly: GCF_015104395.2. Classification (NCBI taxonomy): domain Eukaryota; kingdom Metazoa; phylum Arthropoda; class Malacostraca; order Decapoda; family Palaemonidae; genus Macrobrachium; species Macrobrachium nipponense. The sequence goes on along the minus strand of NC_087200.1, from coordinate 102,061,515 downwards.
CTTGTCTAGGAAATGGTGCAGGAAATGATGCCTCAGTTAATGCTACAACATCCACCGGCTTGTTACGCACGTTAGTCTCCCTCTTCTTCCCTCTCCTCCTCAAAATCGAGTGCATTAGACTTTTACAATCCATAGCATGGTTCTGAAGGTTGGTAACCCCCTTCCGCTCCCTTTTTGGGGTTTCCTCTTCAGGAATCAGGTCTCATTTATCATAATATCCTCCTCTTGGTTTTTGAAATTAGGAACCGATGCCTCAAATTATTACAGTATCCATAAGGTGGTTGTACATATCATTCTTCCTATTCCTACTTCAACCCCCTTAGTAGTTCTCCTCTTTAGGAACCAGTGCCTCATATTCCAACAATAAATTTCAATCAGATGCTTGTGTATGTCGGTCCCTCTCTTCCTTCTCCCACTTCTGGTTTGATTTGGTTTCTTTTTTATTTTTTTTATTAGTGATCGATACCGAAGTTCCGAAAATACATGTTTGATTATGGTAGTCCCCTTTTTTCTTCTCCTCCTCTTTGTAGTATTCTGCATTAGGAATTTTCCTTCATTTATTACAATACCCTTAGGGCGGTTTCGAAATGATGGTCTCCTTCCTTTTTCTCCTCCTCCTTGATTTTTACTTCAGGAACTGGTGCCTCGTAATAAAACACTCATGGAATGGTTGTTCTTGTCAGTCAACCACCCTTTCCTTCATCTCTTCTTGGTAAAAAAAATTTCTCTAAGGAAGCTGTGCTTCAAGTTATTACAAAATTTTACAGGATGGTTTTAAATGGCGGTTCCACTCTCCTTCGCTCTTCCTAGTTTTCCTCTTTAGGAACTGGCACCGTTGATCATTTTGATATCGATAGAATGGTGCCTTCACCAGGATTCTCTCTTGATTATGGTTATACGGTTCTGCAATGGGTGTGAAGAAATTAAGAAATAACTCAGATAAATGTTCCTTGGCCAATCACCGAACTATGTCATGAGAGGTGTGATATCCTTTGGGGCGGATCTTGTACTGCCAACCAGGATGCACAGTGCTGAATTTTTACTGTTCCTCCAGCACAACTCTCCTCGGCATTTTAACCACACCTGAAAGATGATGGCTTCCATTCAAAGACTGATGATAGTTTTTTGGATATCCTTCACTTCTACAAGGGAACTGTGTCTCGAAACCTGTTTTTGTGTGCAACAATAAAAGTGGAACTGAAGATTTAAGATCTGTAGACTTCAACGTAAGGTAGTTAGATTTGGGAATTGGTCACAAGAGTTCAGGAACTAAACTCATGATAATGCAGGGTAGCTAGTGAACTTGACAATATTTGTGTTATAAAAGTGATTATATACAGATGGGGATGTTCGTATATTATGAAAAAAGTGGGAATAGAAAAATGTGAAAAGGAAGAGTAATAAAAAGGGGTAATACAAGAATGATTGGACTTATAATTCAAAAGCAAGAAGGTATATAGTGTTTGCATATATACATATATATGTATATATACAATATATATAATGTATGTATATATACATATATTTACAGATATACATACACACACACATGTATATATTTTATATATAAAAAAATTATAAATATATCATATATATATATATATACTTATTATAATATTAATATATATAATATAATACACAAGTAATATATGCTAATGTATATTATATATTTATATATATGTAGTATATAATTAAGTTTAATATTAATTATATATATATCCGTAATAGTATATAAATTACATGTATATATAAATACATATATATATATAATTTATAATGATATAATATTAAATTATATTATTTTTTAAATATTTATATATATATAATAATATATAAATATATATATTATATATTATGAAATTTATATATATTTATGTATATATATATTAAGGGTATATTATGCTAATAAATAAATAAAGTACAATATAAATAATGTTTAAATAGCATCTATAATTACATATATAATATGTTACTTGAATTATAATAAAATTATTATAATATAAATGTAATTATTATATAATAATAATTAATAAATTATTAAAATTGTATAATATATAATGTGGAACTATATTGTATGCTCATATATATATAGTATATATATATATGGTGTATGTGTATATATAGTGTGTAGTGTGTGTAGTGTGTTTATATATATATTCTCTCTGTTTATATATTAGTAGTGAGTATATATATAATAATATTATATAGTACTATAGTTATGATATATGTATATATATATATATATAATATATATATATATATTATATATAAATAACATATTATATAATAAACATAATTCAAATAATATTTAATAATTAGGATATATATATAATATGATTAAAATATAATAAAAAATATACATGTTTATAATAAATATAGTATATATATATATATATATATATATATATAGATATATTTATA
>NC_087200.1:102046594-102054094 GCF_015104395.2 Macrobrachium nipponense | reverse complement strand
ATCACACTTTTTGCAAGGAATTTTATATATGTAGCCTGGAAGATCTTTAGGAGAATTTTTTATTATTAAACTCTTGACATTAATATTAGTGAAAACAACATTTATGTTAAAAAGCTTTAAAGTTCTAGGAATATTTAAAAACCTTTCATCATAGGGTAATTTTAGAATGTTATGCTTACTAAATTCAAGTTTGTCATTAGTTGAATAAAATGTTTTTCTAGCTCTTTTCCATGCCACATCTATAAAAGTCCTTGGGTATTTAAGTTTCGATGCAATATCATAAATAGTTTTAATTTCATCGTCAATAAATTGCGGGCTACAGACACGTAAAGCCCTTAGGAACATCCCAGAAAAAACAGAGAATTTAACATTTTGATGGTGATTGGAGTAGTAATGAACAAAAGAGGCAGTGTTAGATGATTTTCGAAAGACTGAAAAGGTGAAATTTCTATCATTTCTATGGACAGTTACATCAAGAAAATTCAAATTACAATTTTTTTCTTCATCTACAGTAAATTTTATAGAAGGGACTAAATTATTGAGATTAGAAAGGAATTCCTGGAGATTTTCGTGAACTGGCCAAATACAGAAGATATCATACACATATCTAAACCAAATAACTTTTTGGGGCAAAATTCTTGGTAAGAGTTTTGTCTCAAAATATTCCATGTAAATATTGCTAAGGAAAGGAGATAAGGGATTACCCATAGCCATGGCAAACTTTTGTAGAAAAAATTCCCCATTAAAACAAAATTTACTATCTTTGATACATAACCTTGAGACTAATGAGGTTTGCTACACTTAAGGTAATGTCATGACGTTCTAATTCCGCCTCCAAATATTCAAGTAAGTCATCTACAGGCACTTTTGTAAATAAAGAGACATCATCAAAACTAACCATATTAAAATCAAAATTCAAAAATAAACTATTAAATTTGTTTATAAAATCAACAATGTTTTTAACATTCGTGTTAGAAATGTTTCCTACCAAAGGAGTAAGAATTTTTACAAGCCATTTATATAAATTATACGTAACTGAGCCCACTGAACTAATGATTGGTCTGATAGGGTTATTGATTTTATGTCTTGACTAAACCATACATATAAGGTAGGGAGGCGCATTGCGGTGTAAACTGTTTAATTAAATGGTCAAAGCCCTTCAAAATGGATTTAATTTGTTTATTAAAATGGGAGTTCACTGTCTGTGTAGGGTCAGACCTCAGTTTCGTATAAGTATCAGTATCATTTAGCAATGTCATTATTTTACTTATATAGTCACTTTTATTCATTATGCCACTGCATTAGATTTATCTGCTTTTGTCACTTTCACTGTTACGTCTTCTTTAATTTTCTTAAAAGCCTGGAGAAATCTCACGGGTACATTTGGGGGGAGAAGATGTACTCAAAGCACCATACACAATACCTTTACAAATATTGATATCATCAGGGCATAGGTTTTGATTAAATTTTTCTAAATAACAAAAGAATTTAGAGATGTCGACACAGTCCAGGTTACCATTAAATACACCAAAGCGTAACCCATATCCCAAAGCCGCTGTCGTAGCACTATCCACTGGTTTGTCTGATAAATTAATCATGAAGTCCACGTTGGCATGCTTAGTTCAGTGCTTTCAGCAATAAGATTTTTCAGCTTGTCTTGAAGCTTCCTTTCAAGACGGTGTGTGATGTGCAAGCCCATAGATTAAATACCCTGGGTTGTGTTCAAATACAGTTTACTCTCGGTGACAGAGTGTTAATAGAACCATTTTTGGTAATGAAAGGAATTGCGTAGGGCAACAAAATCTTGCTGGGTCATCCTGCTTGTAGAAGACACAAGATTTCGATCCATTCAGGTGCTAATGGGATAACAGTCGGAATACCAGGTATTTTTCTACCTTATGAGGACGTGAATAGAATGGAGGACATGGAGGTTATTAAAAGAGGAGATGTGCTCGGTGGTATTAATGGCGGTGATACGAGTGTTATGGAGAAAGGTAATATTAAAACCCACGTTGCTGATATGGGAAATGATTACGGGGGTTCTATCAGAGTTAAAAGTGATAACAATAGTGGTGATGATACTTTGGATGGTGATGTTGATACTAATATTGATGTTATTTCTGATACTAACAATGCTGGGGGTGATACTGAGGGTGGTAATGTGTATGGGGCGGTGGAAAGGGGAGGTACTAACCACAAATATAGAGGTGTTTTATGTGAAGATATTATGTTACTATCAGGTTCGAAGACTATGGTAAAAGTTAAATTGAAGGAAATGAGAAAACCTACAGATGTGTGTTTTTGAAAATAGCGAAAAGCTTAGAAGGGTTGTAAGCACAGCATCGGTGAACAGTGTATCAGAGGATGGGTTTACGTGGTTAGAGTTGCTAAACTATAATGATACAGTTAGGAGATACCAGAAGAACACATATATATTGGATTTCCAAGATTGGAGTTGTGATAGTGGTTCAGTGGCTATCGTAGAGGGGAAACCTGAGTTTTCGGAGGCAGAAATGCAATCAAGGAAACGAACATTTAGAGAACATTTAGCTAATGCGGATTATAGCGAACACGTTGAAGCGATAAGCAGGCTTTTGGCTGAATTTGGGGACACGGTAGCCTTACAATGTGATAAATTGGGGTTGACTGATGTGTTAGAACATAAGGTAAATTTGGATAATGGCACACAACCTATTTATATTCCTGCATATCGCATACCTTTCAAAATCAGAGAACAGGTAGAGAAAGAGGTTAATAGATGGGAAGAAGAAGGAATCATTAGACCTAGTGTGTCTCCTTACAACTTTCCCTTGTTAGCGGTGCCTAAAAAAGACTGTTCTGTCCGTGTATGCGTCGATTTTAGAGGTTTAAATGAGAAGACGACCCCTGACTGCTACCCAGTCGCGTGCATACCAGATCTTTTTGTTGAAATTGGGGGACATAATATTTATAGCTCAATTGATTTGGCGCAGGGTTTTCGTACAGGTCCCTCTTAGTGAGAGTAGCAAGGAATATACAGCTTTTTCAGTGCCCAAGGGACACTATCAATTTACGCGAATGCCTTTCGGTTTATCGGGCAGTCCAATGACCTTTACCAGGTTGGTGAACACAGTTTTGCACGGGTTATTGGGCAAAAATCCTGATCGCAACGGACACGATCGCGCAACACCTGGAAGTGCTTACAGAAGTACTTAGGAGGCTTAGATTTGTGGGGTTGAAAATCAATCTAGCCAAGTGCTCGTTATTGAAAAAGTAGATCACATATCTAGGCCATGTCATATCTCAGGAAGGGGTTAGAGTAAATGACGATAAAGTCAAAGCAGTAGCGAATTTTTGCACCCCCAGATCAAAGAAAGAGATTAAGTCATTCCTGGGTATCGCCGGTTTCTTTAGGAGGTTTGTGAAAGGGTTCTCTAATATAGCAGCTCCCCTAACTGATGTGTTGCTGGAAGACGTTCAATTTCAATGGAAGGAACCCCAGGCAGAGAGTTTACAAAAGCTCAAGGACGCGCTAATGAATCCCCCTGTTTTGAAGTTTCCAGATTTTAAGGAACCTTTTACATTAGTGACTGATGCAAGCCAGGAAGGTATAGGTGCTTGCCTTATGCAAAAGTTTGATGGGAAATTTCATCTTATAGCTTTTTATAGCAGGAAGTTCAGGACAAAGGGCAGCAACGAGAAGTCCATGGCCACCATAGATAAAGAAGCCTTTGCAATAGTGTCGAGCTTAGTTCATTTTAAAATGTTACTGATGGGGAATAAAGTAGAAGTTCTTATAGACCACAAACCATTAATAGATCATTTTAATAAACCCAATTTGTCGCCAAAAAGAGCTCAATGGTTTTTAACTATCAGAGATTTTGATGCAAAGCTCAAATATATAGAGGGCAAATTTAACGTTGTTGCTGATGCTCTCAGCAGGAGTTTTCATGACACGGAGATTTCCAAGTTGCGCAAGTCATTAGTGAGGCCATACAATCGGATATACCTCTAGTAGAGCAAAGGCAAGATGAAGACGAGATTTTAGCAGATGCAAAAGCGTTTCTAAGAGGGGAATTAGTCAGGAAACGTTATAAGTTGCCTTTTTCGGGTTTGGAGTTAGAAGGTAATCTATTGGTTAGGAAAATTAAATATAAGTTGAGAACCAGTGAAAGTAAACGAGATACGACACAGATCGTAATTCCGAAGGTCCTAATTCCAGTGTTTTTGGATATAGTTCATTGCAGGTTCGGTAGCCCTCACTTGGTAATAGAAAAAACGTATGATGAGGTTCGTGCTAAATACATTTGGAAAAACATGGGGAAAGATGTGGAAAATTTCGTAAGGAATTGTATGGTGTGCAACGCATGTAAGCCTGCAAGGACAACTTCATGCAAATTAGGATCGTATCCTATACCGAGTAGACCTTTTCAGAGAATACATATGGATATCTTGGGGAGTTTTTGTGAGTCTAGATATGCGAACAAGTACTTGCTATTGACGATAGATGAACTTACAAGGATAGTAGAAATTTTCCCACTTAATCATAAAACGGCCGAAGAAGTAGCCATAGTGTTTTTCAATGGTATCATTTGCAGATGTGGCTCACCCGAAGTTCTATTAACCGACAATGGGAGGGAATTTGTGAACAAAACCTTGGAATGTTTAGCTGAAGTCATGGGGATACAGAAAGTGACAATTATTCCATACAGACCCTAGGCTAATGGGTTGTGCAAACGAGCAAACAGGAAAGTGTTCGAGGGTCTCAGGAAAACTGTAGGTGGTAATGATAAGAATTGGGACAGATATATTAATTTTGTTAGACATAGTATTAACACTATGGTTGGTGATTCAATTAAAATGTCCCCATTTGAAGCTTTGTTTGGTTGTCCAGCACGAGGCACATTTGATTTGCTAACTATGCCTCATCATGGGGAGGATACGGTCGAGGCGTTGGTATCCACAGCGAGAGAGAGACACGCTTGTCTCAGCCGTAATCTCGAATCCACAACCAGAGATATGGTACAGAAGAGTAATAGTAAAATATCTGATCCCAAGATCAATGTCGGAGACAAGGTATTTTTAAAACTTAACGTGAGAAATGAACTAAATTACAAACTAGGTCCGAAGTTTGAAGGTCCTTTTAAAGTCATTAAAGAGAAAATTGGAAACAGATTTGTAGTCTTAGAAGAAAAAACAGGTCAGTCGAGGTTAACACATATCTCAAAGTTGAAAGGAATTGGTTGTGGTGATTAATATATTGTCGCGCAATTGCATTTGTTTTCCTTTTTTTCTTGCTGTCTGTTTTTGCGATTTGGTAGCGGAATGCTTTCACGTTTTTTTTTCTTATTTTCTTCGACTGTTTTTTTTCTTATTATGCGCAAATCTGCAGCGTTTTGGCGTATGATTTCGGGGTTAATATTTTACCTGGGGATGTGTTGAAATACAGCAAATTTTTGCTTTAGCTGAGAAACGTGATGATTAACATGTGATTATTCCTACGTGTATGATATTTAGGCTGAATTTTTGGGGTTTCACGAGCCGGCTAGATAACACTGGGGTTTTAGTATATAATTCGGGTAATGTCATGGGGTGTTATGATTTAACGACAATTTTTTTGGAGGGGGGGGGTGATCTTTTTTGGCATGGGGTTATTAATTAAATAGAGGAAATATTTATATCACTGGAGTGGTGTTATTATTAAGATGATGATTTATATATATATATATATATATTATATATATATATATATATATATATATATATATATATATGGAGATGGCATTAATCTTTGGCGGGTGACCTTTTTTGTGGTTATGATTTTTTCTTGAGTTGAATTCCTGGAGTTTTTTTCGAGCCAAGAGAAGAGTTCTGTGGTTCTTTCTTTTTGGTTTCGTGACTAATTGGAGGCGAGTGGTATTACTGCATTACGAGGCCTGTGGAGATGTTATTTTTGGAGGCATATAATTGCTGAATTACGAGTTTATCGTAGTTTTTTGTCCCGAATGGGTGATAATTTTTTTATATAATTGGACAGTATCGTTTGGGAGAATTATGTCTTCGAGATAACTTTGGAGCACCTTGGTCATATCCTGGAGATAGTTCTGTGGAATGTGCTGACATAGTTTCAGTATAGAACATGTTTTTTGAGAGTCATGAGTTTCTGGTGTTGCGAGTCTGACAATGCTGCAGTTCAAAGCACCTGAAGTGTTCACAGGTGGATTTTTTGCTAATGTTGCTGTAATGAGTCCGGTTGCGGATTTTTCCCTTTGGAATTGATTACTCGGGGATTTGCACTATTCTCGTAGATGTTGATTATAGCATTCCACGGGAATGTATCATGTAAGGGGATTCTTTTCTGGTTGTTTCTGGTCGATGGGATTGCTGCAGTAGCAGATTCCGTAATGGTACACATTCCGTTTTGGGAAAGATATTGAATTATATGTTTCTTTTTCTCTTATATGCGCTGTGTAACGGGGGAAAGTTCACTTATTATTGTTGTTATTATCTTATTATTTTTTTTTTCTCCTTTTTTCTTTTTTTTTCTTTTCTTATGAGAGATGTTGTAATGGGGGTTAAGCTCTAAATAGCATTTTTATTTTAGATAGGAGATATAATTTGTCGCGGTATGTGAGTTATATAGAAGGGGTGTTCAGCATTATATTTTATGGAGGTTAGTTATATAAACCATAAAGGGGTTTTTGCTGTTAGGCTTTATGGGTTCTCTTTTGATAGCGTGTTTGTCAGATATGGGATTATCTGTGACGATTCAGTGGGTAAAGATTATATTTTGTTTAGCGAGGAATTTTTAATATTTGACTAGTAGATTGAGTATATTAATTAATGGCGGATTTGTGGGGTAAAGCAAGACTTTAGTTATTTTATGACCATGTAGACCTTTTAAATACGGACACACAATGACTTTAGAGAATTCCCAACTCTACGTGATGATGGCGATGGAAACGACTTCGTTCTACAGTACCAGAGGTCTAGTCAAGTCTACACACGAATGGCGTTTCTATGGACTGCCTTTGCAAAGGATGAGATGTCTTCGATATATCGTCTCAGGATACGTTCTGGGATAACTCGGGAGTCTACAGTCTTCATTGAGGCGGGTGCGAGTAGCACTTGCATAGAAGTCACGGGATATTTCCTTGACAACGGGGTGGCGAACATGTTTCCTTCGGTAGAAAACGTCGAATCTACAGTTTCGCGACGAGAGGGTGTTGGATACACTCACGAGGGTTGCAGACGCTGAATAATGGCGCGTGCTGAGTTGTTCTGAGTTAGTTTACGCACTCGACCTGCGTCTACAACAATTCGCTCGTCCTATAGGGATCCCAGCTGTTTGATGGTTCCTGCTGGGTTCTCTCGGATTTCTTCATGGTACTTAGTCGGCATGTCTACAACTCGTCCACAAAAGTGTTTCATAAACACTTACGTGGAAACCATGAGGCGGTTCGAATTCCACCTACAGTGGAGACCGTTACAGTCCCTCCGCTGGAGGATAGTGACGAGGAT
>NC_087200.1:102034094-102041594 GCF_015104395.2 Macrobrachium nipponense | reverse complement strand
ATTTACGAAGATGTATATCTCAGGAGAAAGGTGCGTGCGAACGGGTGGTGGCAATCTTCTTTTATTTCATTTCCTGTCCTTTTATCAGTGCTTGTGCACTCCCCCATCGTGACTTATGCAATCCCATAGCTGTACTCCATTAGAAGATATCTTGGTTTAAGAGCTGTAGTTCACTAGGAAGTGGTCATGTTCAATTTCCTCCCCTTTTCAGTACAGTAACGTTGGAGCCATAATTCAGTCTTTCTATACCCTCTGAGGAATCTTACTATTTCTGTTAGTCTCATAACCGCCCCCCTCCCCTAGGTCGCATGTGTATTTATGCGATGTGTATGTTGCAGGTCTACTACCAAAATCCTGCGGTGGAGGTGGACTCTTCCCTGTCCTTCTGCTTATATATATAGTATTATATATATATATATATATATATATATATATATATATATATATATATATATATATATGTATATATATATATATATATATATATATATATATATATATATATTGTAGGAAGCCCACTAAAATTTGGAAAAAATTGAAAGTTTTTATTTAAGCTTTTGGAGAGTACATTCTCTCCCTCTTTCAGAAAGAGAAATAAAAGTCACATAAACTGAAAACAATGGTCAAGGTAAAAGAAATAACATACAAGCATATGGTTGTGTTAGAATAACTGCCCTACGGTGGTTTGCCAATCTTGTTTAAGGACTTAGTTACACTAACTACATGCTTTGTCATAATAGCATTACAGGAAAGGTCTAGTTTAAAATTACTCTTATATATATTCATAGCGTCAACATTTTGGATTAAAATAGATTCTAAAAGTTTTCTTTTTTCAGTGTTATTAACAACCTTTATGTTTTTCATTTTGTCTAGGTTAACCATATGATTTTTACTTTGTCTATGTTCAAACAGGGCGTTGTTTTCATCACCTTTCCTGAATGAGTCACGATGTTGTCTTTTTCTTCTGTCAAAATCAATCGTTTCACCTATATATGTATTAACAACGAGGAGCGTCGCCCCCTGCTATTTTCATATTTGGTAAGTGTTTAGCCAGAGTGTGAGGCGAACTGGTAACACTCAGTCCCCCCCCCCCCCCCCCCCCCTCTCTCCTCTTCTCTCTCTCTCTCTCTCTCTCTCTCTCTCTCTCTCTCTCTCTCTCTCTCCATTCCATCAGGTCATCAAATCAGAGTCAAAACTACAAAAATAGACATTTATTCAAAGTAAAGTACTAATTGAATGATTCAGGTTCTTACAGGATAATTAATGGTAACTCACAGATCAACTAACTCAGATAACCCCCCCCCCCCCCCCCACCCCCCCCCCCTCAGTATTTAATAGTCTTAAGCAGTAATTAGTCACACCAATTATCTCTTCTCCAAAATATTATAGTTCCCTCCACACAGGACACTTAGTCCCCTCACTAGGACACTTAGTCCCCTCCACTAGAACCGCCCATTGCAGTCTGGAATTTCACACACTCTCAAAAGGAAACACCTCGGCATACGCCATCGTGGCTCTGCCTTTCTCGCACAGACCTCTCTGTAAGTCTTCCCTAGCTTTGGCTAAAGATGCCATTATGAATGGAAGAGGCGCACACGTACACATGAATTCAAACTCTTTGTCAACGCCCCAAGTAACTGGTCGCAGCCAGTTTTCAAAGGCACTCATGGCACTGATATGCTTAGGTAAGGAACTTTTAACATCATACCACCCAAAAAGAGTTATCAGCATTCTCTAGGTTGTCACCCGGACTGTCTCCATGGGAAGTTAAAAATGATAAGTCTGCACATTCCCCCTTTTAACTGATAATCTTGGCCACCCTCCTGGCTAGCCCCTGCCTAGCCACAGGCCACATAAAACAGCTCATATATATAAAAAAAACACATTGGCTGGATCAAAACACAAAATTTTGCAAAAACTGTACGTCTCTGGTAGCACAACGTAACGTCTTATCACGCTTCATCTTCAAAAGCAATTGGGTGTAGAAACTTTTCTCATTTTGGACTCTTGAACATCGTTCTTTGTCTTTAACTTCCTGCACAGACGTAGCACGCTGTAGGAAGGCGAAACGTCTCCCTGCGGAAAACATCTAACGGCTTCTGTAGACCCAATAGCGCTGTAGAACTCTGTAGGTGGATGTTTTTTCTTTACTTTTTTGTGTATATGATATTATGTGCTGATGTAATTTGTACTTGATGCCTCATGGCACTGATATGCTTAGGTAAGGAACTTTAACATCATACCACCCAAAAAGAGTTATCAGCATTCTCTAGGTTGTCACCCGGACTGTCTCCATGGGAAGTTAAAAATGATAAGTCTGCACATTCCCCCTTTTAACTGATAATCTTGGCCACCCTCCTGGCTAGCCCCTGCCTAGCCACAGGCCACATAAAACAGCTCATATATATAAAAAAACACATTGGCTGGATCAAAACACAAAATTTAGCAAAAACTGTACGTCTCTGGTAGCACAACGTAACGTCTTATCACGCTTCATCTTCAAAAGCAATTGGGTGTAGAAACTTTTCTCATTTTGGACTCTTGAACATCGTCCTTTGTCTTTAACTTCCTGCACAGACGTAGCACGCTGTAGGAAGGCGAAACGTCTCCCTGCGGAAAACATCTAACGGCTTCTGTAGACCCAATAGCGCTATAGAACTCTGTAGGTGGATGTTTTTTCTTTACTTTTTTGTGTATATGATATTATGTGCTGATGTAATTTGTACTTGATGTTTATATTTTTTGTCATTATGGGCCTTGTACTTACAGAAAAAAAGAAGAGATAGCTATCTACTCTGTATTTTTTTGTATTGTATCTTTTTTGGGACAAGTTTGTACTTATATTTTATATATCTTGTCAATAAAAAAAATAACTAACTAGACTCGTAAAAACACTCTTAAGTACCCTGGGCAAATGACAGCAACATCTCTGCAATGGCTGGTGGGGCGTCTTGCTAGTGTCGAGGAAAGACGATTATGGTGTGTTTAAGTATGTCAGTCACGTCATCAGTCAATCAAAAAGGAAAATTAACCCCAGACATACTACTTCTATCAAATAATGACCACAAAAATTCAGAAATACTAACTGAACGTCTCCCAATAAACTCCATTTAATATGACCAGTAAATCATAAGTCATTATCACAACTCCGCAAAAAAAGAAATTAAGTTCTCTAACCTAATTCTCAAACAGTTAAAACAAACTTCACCAAATTCACACACCAGCACACACAATCCAAAACTCACAGTAACTCCACGGACTTCTGTCATCACGTTTCAATCTCGCAAACACTCACAAGTAAAAAAAAAAAGAAAAAAGGTAATGAGCCCAAGAAAAAAAAAATCACGTAACAAGCCCAGCCCCAAAATTATCACTGAAAAATGTTCTCTCAAGCTCTGATATTTCAACAACCCACAAAATCAGCAAAAACTCTTTACTGTCTAACAGCAAAAAACCCTCACTGCTCACACAATTAATTTCAATGAGACTTAATGTCAAATGCCCATTATGCAATTCACAAAGCCCAACAAATTACATCTCCCATCCAGAAAGAAATGCTATTTAAAGCTCAATCCCCAATTACATCTCTCATATGAAAAGGAAAAAAAAGAAAAAAATAATAATAACAGCAATAATAATATGTAAATTCTCCCCATCACAAAGCACATAATATATGCATGATATACATAACCCCGCGTTTTCACCAACAAATGCAATATGTATAGTTACGGAATTTTCCCATCGCAACTTCTCAAGCTATCAGACACGGCCAGAAAGCAATCTCTCACACATGCATTTTCATGAAATGCTATGGTCAACATTTCCAGATATTGCAAAACTCTGAGCAATTACCACTAGAGGAAAAGAGTCATCACACCGGACTCATCACAGCATTTTCAGCAAAAAATCCGCCTGTGGACACGTCAGGTGCTCGAACTGCAACATAAAAATGTCTAGTCAGACTAGCAACTGCAGAAACTCATGATTCTCAAAAAAGGGTTCTATACTGACACTAAGTAAGCACATTTCACAAAATTATCTCCAGGATATGACCAAGGTGTTCAAAATTTGTCTCAAAGACATAACTCTCATGATACTGCCCAATTATAAAAAAAAAAAGTATCACCTATCCGGGATAAAAAAAACTGCGATAAACTCACAATTCAGCAATTATATGCCTCCAAAAATAACTCACTGGTGAACAAAAAAAGTGCACAACATTTCCATAGGAACCACAATGCAGTAATACCACTCGCCTCCAATTAGTCACGAAACCAAAAAGAACCACAGAACTCTTCTCTTGGCTTGAAAAACTCCAGGAATTCAACTCAAGAAAAAAATCCTAACCACAAAAAAAAGGTCACCCCAAAGATTAATGCCACCCACATATACATATATATATCGCCATATTAATAATAAAACCACCCCAGTGATTAAAATATTTCCTCCATTTAATTAATAACCACACCACCATATTCCCTCTTATTTCACCAATAACCACGTGTTAATGAAACAAGTCTCCAAGAAATATTATATCTCCAAGCAGGATAATTAAAAATGTAACTCCATCTCCAAAAAATGCACTCAAAGCACCTAGCTGATACACCCAAAAAATATTGCCACATATCTCCTCAAAAATGTGTCACCATTTGCAACAAAGATGGCTGCAAAATAATTGAACTATACATAGCTCTCACCACCATAGGCCTAAACTGTGGAAATTATATTTCCAAAAAAATATAAAAAATATCAAATGGCCAAAAATATTATATATCCAAAATTATATCTCAAATTATATCTCCAATTCTCCAAGAAAATAACTCAATGTCATAGTAAAAAACTATAAACTCTCTGTCTAGCATAACTGCTGAGAAAAGGCAAAAACTCAGCAAATAAAATTGTCCAGGAAATTCTAGAAAAAATCACCAATGTGCCACAACTCATTATAACAAAACTCCAAGTTCAAAGTGTCTAAGAAAAGACTTCTCCATATGCACTATGGCATAGGCCACTAGAAACTTAGCCAAGTTTCCTATCTCTGGCAAAATTGTCACAAATACAACAAAGGTATTGTGCAAGAAACCCACAGCTTCTGGAACACAAATATCCAGAAAAAAAATTGCAGTGCCATTTCGTATGTATTAAAAAAAATGCAAAAATTCTCCCATAAATCTCTCTGCAGCATCAAACAGCTGAAATCATAAACACGTTCCCGAACAATGACTCCAAGTCACGAACTGAGACATTGAAAATAATTCACACAAACTGGAGAGAAAAAATAAATTCAAATTCGCCCATGATAAAAAAAAAAAACTTACGTCAGCGATGGCTAACTTCCAAAAAAGGAAAAAAGAAAAATCAACGGCACTGTCAACTATTCCCGTGACTCACATAGATGTCAAGCAATTTTCTGCTGAACTCATAAAAAAAGAAAAACAAAAACAAAATGTGTCGTTAGTTCCTCCCAAATAAAAAAAAAAAAAAAAACACCACCACCCTTGATAGCATTACAACACCCATGTTAGTATATAAAAATAAATCACCAGTATTAGTATAAAAACATCACCAATGTTAATGCTTGCCCATTCACCAAAAATTCAGCACAAAATTCACCAAAAGTTCAGCAAAATTCAGCATAATTCACCAAAATTCAGCCAGATTCATCACCCATGAACTACTGACACATTCTCCAAAGTCATGGAAACTCAATAAATAATTAACCACAAAACTTCTCCAATAATTCATTGTAATAATTCTCCATTATATAATTATCTGTAATAATAATAAAATAATCTCCCATGAAATATCTCAAATAAGGATCATAGCTACTTAAGTACCTCTCCCCTAAAATATCTCGAGTAAGGGCATTAATATTGCCAATCCCCCAGTATACACCAATATTGCCACACCCAAAATCAACACCACTTCCCCAGTATACACCAAATACAACACGAGGCACCCATCCACCACCAATGGCGACACCACCTGACAAATTCAGTCAGCAATCATCATCAATCAGCACCACAGGGCATCACCATTCAGCATCACTTGGCAATCACCATCACTCAGCACCATTTTAAAGTAATCTCCCCAACACCAATCAAATCTCCATTAAAAAAAATCACTGTGTCCCCATTTATAATTATGCCTTCCAAAGCATAAGGAAAACTTACACCACATCCCATTTGTATTTCATTTCCTTTTCTCTTCACTCAAGAGAAAGAAAATCTCTTTCTAAAAAAAAAACCCTATGGGCATCTCACATCATCAACCAATCATTATCAGCTGATGTCCTTTGGCATTGGCAATTTCCTTATTCGAGGGCAGATTCATCCCCCAATACCCCGACACAAAGAAAAAAAAAAGAAGGAATTCACCCCCACTAAAAAAAAGAGAGCTTCACCTTCCCAGTCAAGCAATGCCCCCCGAGCAGACCACTACTACCCTCCCCTTGCAATACCCCTCTGGGTTGGTTCAGCAGAAATTACGCTGACCGCATAAGATCAAGTGGGCGCTCTATCTCCAAGCAAAAAATGCAATTCAAGCAACAGTTTCGTATGTATGAAAACCATTCATACACACACATATATTAAACAAAGACAAATGCGTCTCTTCTAAACATGCGCCAATAAAAAAACACATCTCTTTCTATTCCTATGGGAAAAAAATGTGGCATCCTAAACCAATCCCATAACTCACAAAATTATTCAAAAAAAAACCCAGGCCCAAAATAACACATTGTAACACTCACCCCTTCACAATGAAAGAAAACCCGGTATCTGCACAATTATAAACACGTGAATCTTGTCGGCACAACGCAAACGCGCTCAGTGAGAAAGCACTCGCAAAATCTCAGTCCTAACTGACTGACCAACTCCCTCGAGGCATCAACATGGGCAAATTTTATGACTCTAGTCCAATTGTCTTTGCTCAGTACCACCGCTAACAGATGGACACACCTTAACCCCCACAAGTTATCAACTGAAATATAACACATTCCCACAATCAGACACTCTGAAAACAGCATTTTATAGCTGATACCCATCTCAAAATAAGCTTTTTCATTCGACCACCGCCAGCCATCACTATTAACAACGAGGAGCATCACCCCCCGCTATTTTCATATTTGGTAAGCATGTAGCCAGAGCGTTAGGCGAACTGGTAACACTCAGTCCTCCTCTCTCTCTCTCTCTCTCTCGTCTCTCTCTCCTCATCCGTCTCCACTCTCCGATTTCCATCAGGTCATCAAATCAGAGTCGGAACTACAAAAATAGACATTTATTCAAAGTAAAGTACTAATTGAATGATTCAGGCTCTTACAGGATAATTAATGGAATGGTAACTTACAGATCAACTAACTCAGATAAACCTCCCCCCCCCCCCCCCCCGCCCCCCCCCCCCCAGTGTTTAATAGTCTTAATCAGTAATTAGTCACACCAATTATCTCTTCTCCAAAATATTATAGTTTTCTCCACACAGGACACTTAGTTCCCTCACTAG